>NW_023656851.1:0-28614 GCF_015228065.2 Penaeus monodon | reverse complement strand
CAAGTCTTTTATCTAAAATTCGTTCCCTCATAGCGATGTGCTTATTGTAATCAACTCCAAACATGATCGGAAAAATGGGAAAGTAGTAGTCATCAAATGAGCTTTGTCCCATTAAGAATATGAAGACAAAAATGACATGGCTTGGATAACCTATCTAACCAAAGGAATCCCAGCCTCATCCCTCTCACTAGCGGTTAGGGAAAAAGTCTAGAGATCCTGCAAATTGGTAATTATTAAATACTATGCCTAAAACAATCAACAAAACACTGAACACACAACCGCCCCACTTGACCACTACCAACTCAACAAACAGGACAAAAACTGCAAATTACAATGACCAATGGATCAGCACTACAACCACCACCCATAACCTCCCTTGCACCGACACCATACTGCACCCAGACCTAACAATGCACCTCTTCCCTACACCACCACACCTGTGGTGATCTAATGGGTACCAAGCCCAGAGCAATGTTTTAATTGCACCAGGCACAATCATATTGCCTCAACATGCCAATCCCCCCTCCCCAACCATCTTACCCATATCACTATACTGCGGCAAGACAACTGGCCTGAGCAGGCCAGAAAAACCTACATCCTAAAATAACAAACGACCATCTTTTTTAGGTATAGGATAAACAAACACTGATACAGGCCACTTACGAGTTCTACACTTCACGGAGTTGGCAACTGACAAAACAACCTACAGACACCATACATCCACATCATCATGCATACCTAAAGATGAAAGTCAACCTCCTCCTCCTCCCCTGTACATTGAATAATCGTAATGTATTTTTTTTTCTTGGATAAAGTTATTTTGTTAGATTTGCATCTTTCCCACACTTCCATCTGTGGCATTATGGGTAACATGACCCTGGAAAAGAAAGTTTTTAAACTTTGATATGTGTAAGGAGAAATTTTACTCCAGATAAATGGAGGGTCACATTCAGGCCTGTGGTGGATTACTATCAGTTTTTCCGGAAATCGAGTTTTCTCCACTCTTGACTTGGCTAAGGGTTTCTTATAAATGTCCATAGAATGGGAAAGCCAGCCACTTGTCGCATTTTCTACTTGCATGACACTGAATTATGTAACACCATTTGGGTTATGTAATTCACCTTCAAGTAGTTGGATGTCCATTGTACTTAGTGGTATTCGAGCATCTAGCAAATGTAAGGCTCACCATAAACCCTAGGAATTGTCATTTCTTTCAGTCAAAGCTCGATTTTTTTAGGCCATATCTTAAAATCCGATTGTATATTGCCTAATTAAAAAAGAACAAGACATGATTGAGTTCGCCCTAAACGCAAAATCAGACACACTCCAAGTACTTTCTCCATCTTTGTTTTTTTGTAGACTTTATTAAGGCTTATGGTTTTATTGCAGAACCCCTTATGACATTTACAGTTAGATTGAACCACAGATACCAAGGATTCTTTTCTGCACTGAAGGCATTATTAGCTAACACTACTGGTCTGGCCTTTCCTAATTTCAAGTTAACTTTTGTGCTCATGACAAAGGCATGCAATGTGGGGTTAGGTGCTATGCTTCACCAAATAGTAGATTGTAAGCTTTGCCGCATTGCCTGTGCAAGCAGGTCCCGGAAACTGGCAGAACAGCCTTATCATACTACGAACCCTTAGCAATTACCTGGGCACTCCATCACTTCCAGGAGTTGCTACTCGGCTATAAAACTGGTGTGCACACCAACTACTCTGCTCTCACCACCCCCCTTCATGGTAGGAACCCAAATGGAAGATGGGCACATGCCATAGAACTGAACTCTTAGCAGAATACAATGTAATTGTTGTTTACATACCTGGCTGGCAAAATGTCGTCGCTGTTGCCCTCTCCCATGCACCCTTGCCACTTTCTGTGGATTCAATGGCCAGTAAGTATACTCTTTTTCCTCCTAGCTTCGCAAAAGTCCCCGTCGTCATGCCAATGTTAGCTAATGCAGCTAGCCAGCTAACCAGCCTCTTAACCTTCCCTCTGAGTTTCCCACAGTGCAAAGTACCCCGTTTATAGGTACATAATAGAAAAGCTAGAGGTTAATGGTTAATGGTTTAAAAGCAAGATAAATGTGCTAGACATCTAAGGTCATGTAGCACTAAAGTTAATGTTAGGGAAGGGTGGTTGAGTTAGTGATTAGTTCTACGCCGGGCAAAGGAATTGGTGAGTGAAAGGGTTAGAGTCGGGTGTGGTAAGGAGTTAGATTAGATGAAGGATATGTATGCGTTTGAGGAAAGAGAATAGGTTGTTGAAGCAGAAAGTGTGGGATTCTGTAAGGATGTCTGATAAGTTGGGAGGTCGGTGAAGGGAGGATAGGTGGGGGAAAGCAGAGGTAAGTATGCAAGAGAAAGGGAATGTGGGGAAGAGACAAAATGATAATTGGGGATTGGTATTGGAGGATGTGTAAGAAATTTCTCTTGAAGGTATATATACAATAGATGGGTTATAAGAGGAAAGGATATGACGAAGGTCAGGTCTGTGGTAGCGGAAACCGCGAATATTCCAATGAAGGATAGTTATACTTTACTGATATAGATTGTAGTACGTGTTGGAGATTGAGGGGGAAGCAGCTAGAGGGTGGGATAAGGACTGAGAGGTCTGAGATGGGGTGTGTTGGGATTGGTGTTCTACTAGGAGGGGTATTAGGATATGGAGGGTCTGTGGAAGGGGATACTTGTGACATAAGGGATTCAAGTGTGTATCCAGGAGGGAGTGGAAGGGATGAGGGGATGGTGGGAGGGTTAATGTGGGCGGGGTTGGGTTCGGGGGGGATGGGCTGTGTTGGGAGGGGTTAGGAGGATAGGATGTAGGGGGGGATATTGTTAGGAGGAGGATGGATATCAGCAGTTACTTGGAGTGTGGAAGGAGCAGGAGTTGTAAGATTTGGAGGTTGAGTGTCGGTTTTCATTAAGTAATCTTGAATATTTTCAATAGTTTCTTCTGAGGAGTTGGTTGGGGAGTTTTGGGGGATAAAGGATTTCTCAAGCGTAGGGGCAAAGGAAGGTGGAGGTGATTGTGTGGTAGGGGAAGACGGGGTGGAACGTTTGTTCTGTCTGTTACGGGTAGTGTGAGGAGGGAGAGGGGAAGGAGTTGGGGTTGTGGTGATGATTGGAGTATCTGTAGTAGAGATTGGAGTGTCTGGTTTAGGATGGCAAAAGAGTTTGACTGGAGAAGGTAGGAGGTAGAAGAGGGGGAGTTAGATGTAGGTGGGGTGGGTTTAGGAGAATTGGTAGAGATGAGCAGTATTACTGGAGTAAGGAGTAAAGGAGAAACCACGTCGACGTGCTTCTGTCTGGCTTCACGTAGTGTGAGTCCAAGTTGGAATCTGAGAGTTGCTACCTCAGACTCAAATTTGTAGGTGGGACAGACCTATAAAATACATTATGGGGGCTGCACAGTTGGCACATGTGCGTGATTGTGCAGAGCAGTTAGTTTGGTATGGCCAGGTTGGGCACATAGTGGGGATCTGGCTGTGGAACGGCAATGTTTGGTGGGTGTCTAGACGCCAACAATTTGGCATTGACGTGGAGGAGGTTGGTATGGACGAACAGGGAGGGATTCTCCTCCTATGTATATCGTTAAAGGGAAGGTCATGTCTACGGAAGGTAATTTTGGCTATGTTAGTGGGTTTCTTTCGATGACCTCTGGGGGGAATGGAGTAGCATTGTACTGATGGTTACATCATAGTTGTGAGACAGGCAAGTAGTAGTTCTCACAATCAGACCAATCTTTGTCATAGATTGGGCAATTGCTGGGAGATTGAGGGTTGGATGGGGTTCTGCAAGGATGGGGTTACCATATAGGTCTGTTAGTTTGTAATGCTATAGCTTGGTTTTCGGTTGTTACTGTGACAAGACGGGAGCGGTCGGGTCGGCTATGGAAAGAGACTTTACCTACTTGTTTTTGGAGACATTGGTTGGAAGAGAAGGGTTGTTGTCAGAAGTAGGGAGCTGTGGGAGGGATCACGAAAAATCGGTCCCATTTGGCTGCACTAAAGAGTATTCAAGATTGTTGTAGAGATAGGGGTAGTAGAAGGACGGGGGTGTGACGAAGATGGAGTAGTGTTGAGGGAGGTAGTGTTATGGAGGTGGGAAATAAGGCTGTAAGGTATTAATAAGGGAGGATGGGGTGGTTGATGTTGGAGGTTGTGGGGGTAGAGGTGTTGAAGTTGAGCATGCTGGGAGAGTGGAAATGTTCCTTGAGGGTTGATGTTGGGGTTAGTTATTGCAGTGTTCGGAGCCGTGGTCAAAGGAGAGCCTGGGGTCAGGGAATCGGGTGGGTTTACATTGTTGGGGCTATTTAATAAAGGGGCAAGCCTCATTGCCCCTAATAGTGGGGATATGTTTTCATTACTGGCCATGGTAAGCCTGGATTATGTTGGGGATAAGAACAGTCCACCCCTCAGGGTCCCCTTGAGGGGTAAGGGCTAGGTAACTAAATCAGGGGAATACCGTGCCCATGGCTCCCTCAGGCCGTTCAGGACTGCACAAAGTCAGCCTCTCATCCTTTCAGCACGACTCTCACACCTTAGGAGGTGGATAGCAGAAGGGTTTGGTGAAGGGACAGAAACGGGAAAAAAAAAAAAAAAAAAAAAAAAAGCAAAATTAGTTGTGTCGAGGGCTGAGTCCCAAGGTTGGGGAGTTCCCCATCATTGGGTCCCAGTCTCTGCCTCCTAAGGACCCCACGACAACAACGGCAAGAGATTGGGGGGGAGGGGTTAGCAATTACTGGGCACTCCATCACTTCCGGGAGTTGCTACTCGGCTATAAAACTGGTGTGCACACCAACTACTCTGCTCTCACCACCCCCCTTCATGGTAGGAACCCAAAATGGAGATGTGCACATGCCATAGAACTGAAACTCTTAGCAGAATATGATGTAATTATTGTTTACATACCTGGCTGGCAAAATGTCGTCGCTGTTGCCTCTCCCATATGTACCCTTGCCACTTTCTGTGGATTTAATGGCCAGTAAGTATACCCTTTTCCTTCTAGCTTCGCCAAAAAGTCCCCATCGTCATGCCGATGTAGCTAACACAGCTAACCATCCTCTTAACCTTCCCTCTGAGTTTCCCACAGTGCAAGTACCCATTTATAGGTACATAATAGAAAAGCTAAAGGTGAATCCTCAGGTTTTGTAACCACTCCTAGTGGGGATAAACATTCTCGTATTCATGGACAAACTTTGCCAGATACTGTGAGCTGGTTCCCGTCCCAAATAAAAACTGCGAAGGTCATTGCAAAGGCCTTTCCATGGCTTCATTCCAAGGTACACTACACCTGTGTATTTCTCCTGTGACAAACAGGACAGAATTCCAGAATGAGGTCATGGATAAGTTATGGAAGAGAATGAACATACCCGAGTGAATATTTCACATTTTATACCTCAGAGCAATGGAATCACTGAATGCCTTAAAGGATCCATTCTAGCATTCATGTGATCACTTGTAGACAACATCCGATAACTGGGAGACTCCCCTCTATAGCTTTCAGTCTGCTATCATAGTGTTCATTCATCCCTGGGGACACCCCACACTTTCTCCTGTACAGCAAAGAAAAGAGATTGCCATATGACCTTTTTCAGACCAGACATACACCTTAATTATCTGACTGTACATAGAATATATCAAATAGAAACAAGATCGCATTCCAGAAGGCAAAGGAGTATCTCAAAATTTAGGGATCAGATACTCTCATACCAACATAAAATGCATGTGCAAAGACAATAGGTGTTAGCGCTCTGATAATTCGGGAAATACACACTGGTGGACTAAGCTTCCAAAACTCGCTCCTTACTTTGATGGTCCATAGTGTATTACAAGTCAAGAAAAACAAAGTACACTGTAAATGTATAAAGTCTAGTTCTGTTGCTTGGTACCATTTCGATAGACAAATTAGCCCGCACTTTATTTTACACCTGACGTCACCTCAGATTTCAGCTTCTGTTACGTGCTTGTTTGCTAACGTGTCTTGTTTCAGATGCCCATTCTGTTGCTCCTGGCACTGGTCTCGCCCTTGCCCGCCAACTCGTTTGGTCTTCCAGACAGGTTTACATGACGCATTGGTCGAGAATTTAGGTAGTGTTCCTGATGGATAGTAATGTTGAAGTTACGGTCTCCCTTCTCCCCCTTTACTGATATCTAACCTAGCCATCCACCACCTTAGTGAGAAATTTAGGCTCTGGAAAAACAGCAAGATAATTCATCACACAAGCAATTCTTCCTTCTTGACAGAACTATCAATTCCAGTGTTTACCTTATAATTCGTCGTCCATAAACGTCGATTACACTGTGGATTAATAAAGCTTGTAGGGAAGGTTGCATATTTGCTTTTCAGTGTCTTTGACGACACACTAACTTCTAAATTTTCTGACTATCAGTCGACCTTGTCTACGATAAGCAAAGGATTTGATACCCCTCTATTCACACAAAGCTATATCTGATAACATTCACTACCTACGTTCATAAGACTAAGATCAACAATGGTATCTACTTCACAGAGCTTGAGTTTTTGTTGTTTTCCATCAGGTAACACTGAACACTATTACACAATATATAAACACATCGTTAATGACCTCATTGAGGCCTGGATGGGGATCATTTCCCCAGTTTCATAACTCCTCAAGACAGACCCCATCCTCCAGCAAGCCGCCTCCAATAACCTTAATCCTCTCTTCACCCGTACAGACTGTGTTCCCTTCTATTCTGCCTGAAGTCCTTCCTCAAAATTTTCCGGCCTATCTTAATTCATGATGCCTTGTACTTCCTTCACCGCTTACTATATTCATCCTTTCCTCACAAAAAAAACATGTTTTACATCCTGCAGGTACAAACACTAATACACCATCCCCCCTAATTTCATGAACGCCCGCACCCAGTATTACCTCGTATGTTTGTATGCAATTGGCGTCCATTGCCATTTTACAGAGATGACTGCTCAGTTGCAATCGTTACCAGTCATGACAAAGTTAATCAGTGCACTTTCGATAGTATCAGGTCATCATCACGCCCATTCCTTCTATCTTCCAACATTTCTGTATTTTATTTCTTCAAATCTTCAACAGCTACAGTCCAGGGCAATGACCTTATGCCAGACATTGTACTTACTGGAACCTGTGTTCTCTCCACTTCCTGCGATATTTCAACGTTGTTGTTCGTTCCGGCGTCGCAATCGTTTGTTACACATATATCCATCATAGCCCTAACATTAGCCCCATATTGGATTTACCGGTTTTCAATATCACCATCTCCAATTTAGTACGTCACAAGTTACTAGGATTCAAGACCTTTCCCTTAATTTTCCTTCCTCTGACTTGCATACTATATATTACTGCCCAGTATATGTAACCAGAGCTGGCATGGCAATCACAGGATTACTGTTCTTGAGGTGTTACATCATATCCTACCATCACATAAGGGAAAGACTGAGGTCAAATACCCACGTCACAAGAAATCCCCCTCTACCGTAACTTACAAACCCTAGGTAACAATTTGGTCAAAAGGTCAACAATACGACCACCCCCAGTACAGATTCAGACTTGCCCGTACCGGGACCGTAACTGCTCAAAACCACAGGAATGACCGGCAGAGGTGGGCAGGCCAGCAGAATCTGAGGACTAAGGATACTCGAATAATAAAAAAGGGAGACGAAGGTCAAGTCGGAGAGAAGGAAGAGCACGCCCACCAATCAAGGGGGTACCTGGGCGAGGTAGTGTCGAGACGGGGAACTGCACAACGATGATGACCCGAGCAGGCAGTGCCCAAAGGAGTCAAGCTGTCCGTAAAGGATACGTGGAACCACGTGGGAAGGGGAGGGAAGCCGCTTTCCAAAGGACGCCAGGGGTGAGCTTCAAACCCATAAACAATCAGAGAGAGACGCCCAAAAACGAAGGAGAGGGGAGAGGGAGGGGGGGGAGGGAGAGGGAGGGGGACCGCAAAAAACGGGGGGGAAAGGGGGGAGAGGGAGAGGGGGGAGACCGCAAAAACGAGGGGGAGGGAGGGGAGAGGGAAGGGAGAGACCGCAAAAACGAGAGGGGGAGAGGGAGGGGGAGAGGGAGAGGAGGACCGCAAAACGAGAGGGGAGAGGGAGAGAGGAGGGGAGAGGGGAGAGACCGCAAAAACGAGGGGGGGCGAGGGAGAGGGAGAGACCGCAAAAACGAGAGGGGGAGAGGGAGAGGGAGAGACCGCAAAAACGAGAGGGGGAGAGGGAGAGGGAGAGACCGCAAAAACGAGGGGGGGGGAGGGAGAGGGAGAGACGCAAAAAACGAGGGGGGGAGAGGGAGAGGGAGAGCCCGCAAAAAACGAGAGGGGGAGGGGGAGAGGGAGGGGACCGCAAAAAACGAGAGGGGGAGAGGGAGAGGGAGAGCCCGCAAAAAACGAGAGGGGGAGAGGGAGAGGGAGAGCCCGCAAAAAACGAGAGGGGGAGAGGGAGAGGGAGAGACCGCAAAAACGAGAGGGGAGAGGGGGAGAGACGCAAAAACGAGAGGGGGAGAGGGAGAGGGGAGACCGCAAAAAAAGGGAGAGGGGGGGGAGGGAGAGGGAGGACGCAAAAAACGAGGGGGAGGGGAGAGACCGCAAAAACGAGAGGGGGAGAGGGAGAGGGAGAGAAAAAACGACAGAGGGAGAGGAGAGCCCGCAAAAAACACAGGGGGGAAGGGAGAGGGAGGGGACCGCAAAAAACGCAGAGGGAGAGGGGAGACGCAAAAACGACAGAGGGAGAGGGAGGGGGAGAGACCGCAAAAAAACGACAGAGGGAGAGGGAGAGACCGCAAAAAACGCCCAGAGGGAGAGGGAGAGAGACCGCAAAAAAAGGGACAGAGGGAGAGGGAGAGAGACCGCAAAAACGACAGAGGGAGAGGGAGAGAGACCGCAAAAAACGACAGAGGGAGAGGGAGAGAGACCGCAAAAAACGAAGAGGGAGGGGGAGAGAGCCCGCAAAAAACGACAGAGGGGGGAGGGAGAGAGACCCCCAAAAAAAGACAGAGGGGAGGGAGAGAGAAAAAAACGACGAGGGAGAGGGAGAGAGCCCGCAAAAAACGACAGGGGGAGAGGGAGAGAGACCGCAAAAACGACAGGGGGAAAGAGGGAGAGAGACCGCAAAAAACGACAGGGGGAGAGGGGAGAGACCGCAAAAAACGACAGAGGGAGAGGGAGAGGGGGACCGCAAAAAACGACAGAGGGAGAGGGGGGAGAGACCGCAAAAAACGACAGAGGGAGAGGGAGAGAGACCGCAAAAAACGACGGGAGGGAGAGGAGAGAGCCCGAAAAAAAAAACGACAGAGGGAGAGGGAGAGAGACCCCCAAAAAACGACAGAGGGAGAGGGAGAGAAAAACCGCAAAAAACGACAGAGGGAGGGGAGAGAAAACGCAAAAAACGACAGAGGGAGAGGGAGAGAGACCGCAAAAAAACGAACAGAGGGAGAGGGAGAGGAGACCGCAAAAAACGACAGAGGGAGAGGGAGAGAGACCGCAAAAAACGACAGAGGGAGGGGGAGAAGGGGCCCGCAAAAAACGCAGAGGGAGAGGGAGAGAGCCCGAAAAAAAACGACAGGGGGAGAGGGAGGGAGACCGCAAAAAACGACAGAGGGAGAGGGAGAGAGACCGCAAAAAACGACAGAGGGAGAGGGAGAGAGACCGCAAAAAAACGACAGGGAGAGGGAGAGAGACCGCAAAAAACGACAGAGGGAGAGGGAGAGAGACCGCAAAAAAACGAAGAGGGAGAGGGAGAGAGACGCAAAAAAAGAAGGGGGAGAGGGAGAGGGGAACCGAAAAAACGACAGAGGGAGAGGGAGAGAGAGACCGCAAAAAACGACAGAGGGAGAGGGAGAGAGACCGCAAAAAACGAGAGAGGGAGAGGGGGAGGGGGCAAAAACCGCACATATAATCTGCGGAAGCACCAAATCAAGAAAAACAAATCAAAACAAATAGTCTTCAAAAAATCATAACCCACATCAAGATAAAACGTGAAAATGACGAATGTAAGCCTTTGTTGCACATGCTCAACTCAAAACAGTATACGTTGCGTGTGTGTAGTAAATCAAAGGACATGCACAAGCTGTCGAAGAGGTTCACTGTCAAAATCAAAATCGAAGTCAAAACGGGTACACTGACGACACAAATTAGAGGAAATGGTGGCAGAAACTTGGCAGATGAGAGTAATACAAGCGTAACGTCAACCGGGCAAGACCTTCCCGCCCGGCGATACTGGCAAACCCACAATCTGGAAGAGGCGATTGCTTTGACCAACGAAATCTACGATAAAATTATCACATGCAGCCCAAACCTTTTTGAAATTGCCAAATGCAATGCAACGCAAGAATTCATAAAAGAAATCAATTTCTTACTTCGCGAATATATCAACGCATCGCATCTTCAACCACTTACTCTGACAGATGAGCTGGGGTAGAGCGGCAACAGCTTTCAGAGATCCCATGGCCGGTCAAAAACAGCTGAGGATATCAAGGCTGTGCAAAGAAGGATGGAAAAGTGGAAGAGAGGAGAAGTAAGAGAGCTAACTGAAGCGGAAGCACTACAAAAGAAACGAAAGAAAACATGGAAAAAAGCGAAAGAAAGACAATGATCAAATCCTCGGGGCATGATGAAACAAAGGAAAGTGTCAATGGCAATAAGAGCACTGGCACTAAATGATGCAGTGGGGACCTTGCCCTTAGATGACACTACACGTAAGGCACTCGGGGAAAAGCACCACCCCCAGCGAGAAAAAACGCTCCCGATACAATGTACGGAGGAACCTACATCCCACCAGCAGCAGCAATATTTGATAGAATTACAGGTGAAGATATCAGGAAACACGCCCTCCACACAAACGGTGCAGCTGGACCCTCAGGAATGGATGCCAAAGCCTGGGAGGAACATACTAAGCCATGCGAGATTACGGTAGTGTTGCGAATGACCTTTGCAACACGATTGCAGCCATGGCAAGAAAAATGGCAACTGGCACCTGCCAAGGTGTAGAAGCCTTCACTGCTTGCCGTCTCATTGCCCTTGATAAGAAGCCAGGCTGCCGCCATATTGGTGTCGGTGAAGTGCTAAGGCGAATAGTATGGAAGGCAATCATGGAGGTGACAAAAGACAATATTAAGGCTGCAATAGGAAATCTGTAAGTTTGTGCTGGACAGAAGGCAGTAGGTGAGGCAGCAGTGCATGCAATGAGAACCATATACAGTGACCCTGACTGTGATGCAGTGCTGTGATGGATGCAACAAACGCCTTTAACAAACATAAACCGTCAAGCAGCAATTCATAACACCAGGATAAAATGCCCCAGTCTGGCGATGTACATAGAGAATTTATACAGAAAACCAGCCAAAACAGAAAATTCTGACACCATTGAATCTGCAGAGGGCACAACCCAAGACGACCCAGTGGCAATGGCTATGTATGCCATTGGTCTATTAAGACTGCAGGACCATATAAGCCATGAAAAAACGCAGGGTGAAACAAGTGGTCTATGCAAATGACCTGGCAGGTGCAGGAAAAAATAAGTGACCTGAGGCTATGGTGGGACCTGATTCAACGACATGGACCACCACAAGGCTACCATCCAAATGCCCAAAGTCCATATTAATGTAAAACCCAGAAACATTGAACAAGAAAAAGAATGTTTTGGAAACTTGGAGATACAAATTAATGCAGGTGGAGAGAAGTATTTTGGAGCTGTCCTAGGAACTGAACAAAAACTTTTGTGAAATCCAGAGTAGAAGGATGGATAGGGGAGATGAAACGGTTAGCTAATATCGCAAAAGAAGAAACCACATGTGCCTATACCGCATTCACTTTGGCTTGAAACAAGTGGAAATATCTGATGAAGACAGTACCAAACATAGGACACCTCCTACAGCCCATAGAAGACACCAAGAGATTTCATCCCAGCCCTCTCAGGTAGGCGAAACCCTACAGATTTAGAGAGGCCTATCCTGGAGCTGCCGCCAAGAATGGGAGGCATGGGAATCACCAACCCATGCAAAATATCAGAGCATCAGAACTCCGTACGACTAACAGGTCATTTGATGCAGCATATAGTAAGCCAGACCAAACAAGGGGAAATAAGCGAGGCAGATCAGAAAAAAATGATATTAGAAATAACGAAGACTAGGGAAGAAAACCAAAAAGCTGAATTAGAGAATATATTAGCAGAGAAGAATGCAGATGGCACAGGAAGTGGGGGCATCCAACTGGCTCACGGCACTATCTATTAAAGCCAAAGGTTTTAGCCTAAATAAGCAAGAATTTTTTGATGCCTTGGCTTTAAGGTATGACTGGCATATGGATGGACTTCCACAATCCTG
Organism: Penaeus monodon; assembly: GCF_015228065.2. Classification (NCBI taxonomy): domain Eukaryota; kingdom Metazoa; phylum Arthropoda; class Malacostraca; order Decapoda; family Penaeidae; genus Penaeus; species Penaeus monodon. Next base: position 16,293 of record NW_023656851.1, on the reverse strand, counting down.
TTCGTGTGGCTCCACCTTCAACACAAATCACGCCATGATTTGTAAGACGGGAAGATTTGTCGTCATACGGCATGATGAAGTCAGGGACCTCACTGCCCAAATGCTCAGGGAAGCTGCCATGACGTGAGGGTGGAACCAGAAATTCTGCCGACTGGAGGAAGAAGCGTCACCCCGATATCGGTAAACACCGCAGAGGATGCTCGTGTAGCAGCACGACCCGCAACCTGGAGTTCAGCGTAGTTACCCAGGTTGGGTCACAGGTCCATAGCCATGTCTGCGCTCATTGGACAGCGGGCTCCCTCGTTCCCTGCGCGCTTACACAGCGCTAGTGTACTTAAGCCGCAGAGCCGAAAACGAGATCAGCATTTTCCCGATCCTCCCCCGTTGATCTCCGACTTCACCAAACACCCACCAATACCTGTGGGCACTCACACCCACAACTCCCCAAAGAGAGCAGACACCCGCAACCTTCAAATAGAAGATCTTCTATACTCGCCTAGACATCAGCGCCAGAGGATTTTGGGGCCCGAGGCCAGAGAGCATTCTTCGATGTAAGGATCTTTAATCCTATGGCGCAGAGCAAAAGAGACCAGGATCTACATGCTGCCCACGGAAGGCATGAAAACGACAAGATCCGAGAATATGGAGATCGAGTAGAAGTGGAACAAGGGACTTTTACGCCCCTTGTATTCACGACCACAGGAGGAATGGCAAAAAAGGGCAAGGCCTTCTACGCTATCCTGGCGGAGCAAACTGGCAGACAAGAAACAACAATCAAGAAACTGTCACAGCGTGGATGAGATGCCGCCTCTGCCTTCGTGGGACGCGATAAAAGCCGCCACCTCTACACCAGCGTGAAACACCGACTTTCGAGGAGACGGGTGGAAGAAAGTAAAAGAAAAGTTAATGAGGGAAACTATTGTAAGTATGTAAAATATCATTTGTAGCGAAATATAGATTAACAAAGAAAAAAAAGGTGGATGAATGGCAACAGCCATTAGCGAGGTTGGGGCCATGGACTGTATTGTGAACTGTAAACATAAAGTTTTCACAACAGTTCTTTACAATAGGGCGATTTCCGAAAAAATGGAATAATAAAAAAAAACAAAAATAAGAGGGGGGGGGGAGAGGGAGAGAGGAGAAGGAGAGGGGGAGGGGGAGGTGGAGAGAGACCAGACAAACACGAGAGAGGAGAGGGACCGCAAAAACGAGGAGGGAGGGGAGAGGACCGCAAAAACGGAGAGAGAGATGCGGGAAGAGGGGGGAAAGAGGGGTGGACCGCAAAAACGGAGAGGGGGAGAGAGGCGAGGACGCAAACGAGAGGGGAGAGAGGCGGGACCGCAAAAAACGAGAGGGGAGAGAGAGTGTGCCAGAAGAGAGAGAGAGAGAGAGAGTGCCAGAGAGAGAGAAAGAGAGAGAGAGTGCCAGAGAGAGAGAGAGAGAGAGAGAGTGCCAGAGAGAGAGAGAGAGGAGTGCCAGAGAGAGAGAGAGAGAGTGCCAGAGAGAGAGAGAGAGACAGAGAGAGAGAGAGAGAGAGAGAGAGAGTGCCAGAGAGAGAAAGAGAGAGTGCCAGAGAGAGAGAGAGAGAGAGAGTGCCAGAGAGAGAGAGAGAGAGAGAGTGCCAGAGAGAGAGAGAGAGAGAGAGAGTGCCAGAGAGAGAGAGAGAGAGAGAGTGCCAGAGAGAGAGAGAGAGAGAGAAGAGAGTGACAGAGAGAGTGCCAGAGAGAGAGAGAGAGAGAGTGCCAGAGAGAGAGTGCCAGAGAGAGTGCCAGAGAGAGAGAGTGCCAGAGAGAGAGACGTGTGCGGACGTGTGCGGGGGAGGTCCACCTTTTAATCTTCATTATGCATAGAAGAACTCTACGTACATTCTTGAAACTTTAAGAAAAGCTGGAAGAAAGTGTCCATTTTCAGTTGATTGAAAAATACAGATATATATATATATATATATATATATATATATATATATATATATATCAGCAATGACAGATATTTAAAGTGAAAGTCGAGTCGAGCGCCAATTCAGTTTCCAGTTAGTGAAAAGTGAAAACGCCGTTTCAGAAAAATAAGTGAAGTGAATGATAACATCCTACAAATAGCAAAACAAATCCATTCAAATACTTAAATTACGTAAGTTAGATGTAATAAAGAAAAAAATTATACAAAGGAAAGAGTAAGAAATAACAGACACATATGGCAACATTGCCGCGCTTGACCAGTAGAAAGAAATAACCCTATCGCCAATCCCCCCCACGCCACCCCCACTCACCACAACTCCTGGGCACGGAAAATGACCACAACAGCTCGATGCTGTGCGTGTACTACCCGTAATTGCTCAAACTGCATATGTGCAAGAAGTCAGATCATGTACAAACTGCAGAGTAAGTCCAACATGTCAGAACAAACACCATATACACGAGGAAAGAATAGAGGAGCAGATGGAAACCGCAACAGGCCCACAACAGGAGGACACGACAGAGCATGGAATACAGCAACCGGCAACCCAAGAAGGAGAAGACCCCCCCGAAGATACTGGCAAGCGATGTCGCTAGATGAGGCAAAAGCGGTCACGGAAAGCATATACAGAAAAATAATAGAATTCTCTCCAAACAACATATGCGAAATCCCTAAAAGTTATGCGACCATTGATTTCATTAAGGAGATGGAGTTCCTTATAAGGAATTCACGAATGGCACTTTCTCCAATCAATCACCTTGAAAGTAGTAGCAATACTTCCACACCATCTGTCAGAAAACGCATAGTAAAGCCAAAACTTCAGAAAATATAAAAGCCATAAAGAGAAGGATGGACAAATGGAAAGAGGGCGATGTAAACGGACTATTAAAAGAGGCCGAGGCTCTCCAACAGAAACAGGAGAGGAATTATTAGGAAGGAAATAGATAGGTGTACGAGATTCGCTAACATGATGCAACAAGGCAAAGTTGCAAAGGCAGTTAGGCTCCTATCACCTGATGAATGTACAGGACCCCTCCTCTGAGGCTGCGCTGGAAACGCTGTTTCCAGGGAGAATACCATCCACCTTCGCCCGAGATCTTCGAAAGCATCACCGGAGAGAAAAAATCAGGAGACACGAGCTCAACACCAAGGGAGCAGCGGGACCCTTGGGACTAGATGCAGACGGATGGAAGAGCATTCTGAGCACCAGCAGATTCGGGAATGCAGCAGGCGATCTAAGTAAGGCAATAGTAGATTTAGCAAGAAAGCTCGCCACGGAAGATTGCCGACATATAAAGGCATTAACATCATGCCGTCTTGTTGCTTTAGATAAGCGACCAGGCTGTTGATCAATCGGGATCAGAGAGGTCCTGAGAAGAATTATCGGCAAAGCCATAATGGAAGTCGTCGGAGATGACATCAAAAGAGCAGTGGTCAATCTCCAAGTGTGTGTAGGTCAACCAGCGGGATGCGAGGCTGCCATCCATGCCGTGCGCAAAATATTTGAGGAGCCCGACTGTGACATCTATAAATAGTGAAATCTACCTGAGCCGGGGTGACATCCATTAATCAAGGAGTTTGGCTAGGCAGCGTGACATCTATAAATAGTGAAATCTGCCTGAGCCGGGATGACATCCATTAATCAAGGAGTTTGGCTAGGCAGCTGCTGACCTCCTGGGTCATGACCTCACCTTCGGCGATAACGAGAAACGCCTGGAGGGGGTAGCCGAGGGCAACAGCTGTGCCCCCACGCCCTAGGCTGGAAGTGACCCAGAAATACCCGAAGGAATCAGTCCGAGTCCGTTCCTTGAACCGCGAACACCTTCCCTCCAACCCGTAGGAGCTGACGCCGCCTCCGCCACGTCTACCGCGCCAAGATCCCTTTTAATCTACGTGTCTGTTCCCTCAATAAAGCTGAGAAACAGATACTGAGTTTTCCTCTGGACCTGCCAGATAATATAGTGGTGTTCTAGTATCATTCAAATTAGAGACCATTATACCGACTGCGAGGCGGTATTGATGGTGGATGCAGGCAGGCCACCATACAAAACATCAAAATCAAATGCCCCAGCTTTGCTCAATATATATCGAACACCTACAGAGAACCGGCAAAGCTATACATTAACAACATAGAAACAAACACCAGTGAAGTGATGGCATCATCCGAAGGAACAACCCAAGGCGACCCCGTGGCAATGACCATGTACACAATCAGCCTGCTTAAGTTGCAAGACCAACTGGAACACAGGAAAACGAACATCAAACACGTTGCATACGCAGACGACCTCACAGGAGCCGGAAAAATAAAGGACCTTCGAAGATGGTGGGAATTAGTTGAAAACCATGGCCCTCCACAAGGATACCACCCAAGTGCAAATAAATCAGTTCTAATTGTTCAGCCAGAACATCTCGACCTTGCCAAGGAGTATTTCCGAGACACAGATATAAACAAAGGCAGGTGGGGAGAAACACCTCGGAGCAGTTTTGGCACTACAGAGGCCAAAGAGGAATACGTGAGGTCGCAGGTGAACAAATGGAAAAGCGAGCTGAAGACTAACAAACATCGCAAAATCGGAACCGCACTCAGTCTACACGGCCTTTATTTTCGGTGTAAAGAATAAATGGAACTTCCTGATGCGAACAGTCCCAAACATCGGACACTTGCTTGAGCCCTGGAAGCAGCGATAAGACAGGAATTTATACCAGCACTCTCAGGAAATAAGAACACCACAGACCTACACCAAGATTAGGTGGTCTCGGTATCTTAAATCCAAGCAAGACCGCCAATATCGAATTTCAGAACTCGAAGCTCACAGCCAAACTAACTCAATCAAATCACAAGACAGACACACAGACAGACATGGGGGAGCAACAACAAATCAGGAAGGAAATCGCTAGAACAAGAGAGACCAAACAGAAAGCAGAATTGCAAGAGATAAACACACAGTTATCAGAGAAAGTGAAAAGAAGAATAGAAATAGCAAGGGAAATAGGTGCATCAAATTGGCTATCAACGCTACCCATAAAAATCTAAAGGATTTAGCCTGAACAAACAAGAGTTTACAGATGCCATTGCCTATGATATGGCTGGTCAATGAGGGTCTCCACCAGCACTGCACCTGCGGCTCATCATTCGACCCAAATCACGCCATGACATGCAAGATGGGGTGATTCATCTGCATGCGTCATGACGAGGTGAGGGACGTGACGGCACAAATGCTCGGCGAAGGTGTGCCGCGACGTTAGGGTTGAGCCAGGCTTCATACCCACGACCGGACGGAACTTCTCGCAGCAGGGACCAACACCGCCGACGATGCCCGCCTGGATGTGAGTGCGAGAGGATTCTGGATAAGAGGACAGCGGGCCTTCTTTGTTATAAGAATCTTCAACCCCATGGCCTCAAGCAATCGCTCTCAGGAACACACATCAGCACACACAAAGCACGAAAATGAAAAAATGAGGGAGTACGGAGAGCGGATACAGGAGGTGGAGCAAGGGACATTCCCACATCTTGTCTTCACCACAGCAGGAGGAATGGCACCAAGAGCCATCACATTTTATTCATGCCTCGCACAGCAGCTAGCCGAAAGAAAAAAAAAAAAAAAAAAAAAAAAAAAAGCTGCGTCATGGCATAGATAAGATGTCGGCTGGCCTTTTCGTTGCTGCGGTCATCCTGCTCTGCCTCAGAGGAACGAGGACAAAACCCTGTGCTTACACTAACATTAAGACCCAGACATAGAACAAACAGTAATAGATAGTAGGATTAATAGAGATTAGATATGCAAGTTCACTATTGTATATATTTGTAGAATAAAGAAATAAATCTAGATTAATAAAGAAGGTTGTCGACCACAACCATTGGCGAGGACGGGGCCAATGAACAGTATTGTGAGATAGTTCCGAATATGTTTTACAACACTGCTCCCTTATTCTATACCCAATTAGGGATGGAGGTCGAGTCAATGGAAAAAAAAAGACCGCAAAAACACGAGAGAGAGAGAGAGAGAGAGAGACCGCAAAAACACGAGAGAGAGAGAGAGAGAGAGACCGCTAAAAAACACGAGATAGAGAGAGAGAGAGACCGCAAAAACACGAGAGAGAGAGAGAGAGACCGCAAAAACACGAGAGAGAGAGAGAGAGAGACCGCAAAAACACGAGAGAGAGAGAGAGAGAGAGAGACCGCAAAAACACGAGAGAGAGAGAGAGAGAGAGAGACCGCAAAAACACAGAGAGAGAGAGAGAGAGAGAGAGAGAGAGACCGCAAAAACACAGAGAGAGAGAGAGAGAGAGAGAGAGAGGAGACGCAAAAACACGAGAGAGAGAGAGAGAGAGAGAGACCGCAAAAAACACGGAGAGAGAGAGGAGAGAGAGAGAGAGACCGCAAAAAACACGAGAGAGAGAGAGAGAGAGAGAGAGACCGCAAAAACACGAGAGAGAGAGAGAGAGAGAGAGACCGCAAAAACACGAGAGAGAGAGAGAGAGAGAGAGAGACCGCAAAAACACGAGAGAGAGAGAGAGAGAGAGAGGACCGCAAAAACACGAGAGAGAGAAGAGAGAGGAAGAGAGAGAGACCGCAAAAAAACACGAGAGAGAGAGAGAGAGAGAGAGAGACCGCAAAAACACGAGAGAGAGAGAGAGAGAGAGACCGCAAAAACGAGAGACCGCAAAAACGAGAGAGAGACCGCAAAAACGAGAGAGAGACCGCCCAAAAAACGAGAGAGAGACCGCAAAAACGAGAGAGAGAGAGAGAGAGAGAGAGAGAGAGAGAGAGAGAGAGAGAGAGGCAGGCGTGGGGACTGGAGGGAGAGGACGTACGTGGGGAACGTCCGCGTTTTATTTATTTATTTATTTATATTTATTTCTTAACTCTTTAGGAGGATATTCGTGAGCGATATCTCCCAAAATCACTTGAAACACGTGTGAGATAGTGTCCACCTCGATGGATACAGTGAAAGTACACAAATATGTATAAAAAGTGAATAATAACGGAAAATAGAAAAAGTGCGACAGAACTTTTTAAATCAAGTGGAAGAAGCAAGTGTTACCAGTGCACGAGCAAAACGGGCAAATTCGATCTTCCAGTTAATGAGATACAGAAAAAGTGAAAGATGCTTGTTTTTTCGCTAATAGTGAGATATAACGCAGAAAAATGACGAAATGGAAAGCAAATAATGGTTATAAGCCAAAATAAAGGGAAAAGGATTATGGTGTTAAACCAAGAAAATAAAGTGAAATCAGTAAGTCACGAAAACGGCAACACCTAACAACCTAACCTAACCTAACCGTGACAGATCAAACAAAAAGTGCCACCCACCCTGCGCGCGCCTCCCTCCCCCTCCACCTCACCCCTTTCCCTCAAAAATGTCCACAGGGGGGACAGCTGTTGTGCATGCACTACTTGCCCTTGCATAAATTGCACATGTGCAAGAAGCGAGAGGCTGTGCACAACATGCAGAGTCGGGAAGTTATGTCAAAACTGAGGCCAACCAGCAGGAACAGATGCGGTAACAAAATACAGCAGGATCCCCACAACTTGACAGAACTCAACAACCGGCTACTCAGGGAGAGGGCGATAACACCCCCAGCTGGCAAAATATGTCACTTGAAGCAAAAGCACTAACTGAAAATACATACAGGAAAATAGTTGCTTTCTCCCCAAGCAATTTATTCACATACCAAATGCAACGCATCAAAAGAATCCAGGTGGATTTCGAAAATGTAGTCTCACTTTCAATAAATCTAGTTTTTGTATTGTGGGTTTTTCTTTCAATTAATTAAGGAGTTCGAGTTCCTAATTAAGGAATACACGAGCGGCACCTTCCTCCAACCTTTAGCATTACAAACTCTGGCAATTCTACCTCATCTTTTCTGTCAGAAGATGCATGCCAAATCCAAAACAATAGAAGACTAAGGCAGTGAAGAGGAGAATGGACCAATGGAAGAGAGGGGACGTCCACGGACTCGTGAAAGAGGCAAAGGAACTACAGGAAAGGCACAGGAAATCGATCGTCAGACCAGGAAAAATTGATAAATCAACGAGATTTGCCAGCTTCATGAAAGATTTCGAAGGCAATAAGAACTAACATCTGATGATACAGCAGGAATTCTACCGTTAAACGAAGACACACCCCGACTCCTAAATGAGAAACATCCCCCCGCAAAGGAAGCGGCAGACGGTGCTCTGTTTCATGGTGAGTATAATCCCCCACCTCCGGAGATCTTCGAGAGTATCACAGGAAAACACAGGAATCACAGGAATCAAGAAACACGCACTTCACACCAATGGCGCAGCCGGACCATCAGGACTCGACGCAAATGGGTGGAAAAATATCCTGAGCACAAGCAAACACGAAACAGCAGCAAATGAATTTTGCAAAGCCACAGCCGCTCTGGCCAGGAAATTAGCCACAGAGAATTGCCAATACCTTGAAGCCTTCATAGCCTGTCATCTTATTGCCCTGGATAAGAAGCCAGGATGTCGCCCCATAGGCATAGGAGAGTTCTGAGAAGAATCATAGCAAAACCATCATGGGAGTCATCGGGGACGACGTCAGATTAGCCGTTGGCAACCTGCAGGTGTGTGCAGGCCAGCAGGCAGGATGCGAGGCAGCTATTCACGCCATGTGACAAACCGAAAGGCTACAATGCATAATATTGACATCAAATGTCCGAGTTTTGCACAAGCGCCAGAAACACACAATAATCCAGTAGCATTATACGTAAGCGACAAATGCACCAACAACTGTGAGGTGATTATGTCAGCAGAGGGGACAACGCAAGGCGACCCAGTTGCCATGGCGATGTAGGATTCGGGAAAATAGATGACATCTGGAAATGGTGGGAACAATCCAGACCCACGGCCTCCACAAGGATACTACCCCAACGCCAAGTCAGATTTAATTGTAAAGCCTGAGTATCTCGCCCAAGCCAGAGAAGAATTTTGCGAGACAAATGTAAAGATAAAGACAGGCGGCGAGAAACACTTGGGGAGCATCCTTGGCACAACAGCAGCCAAGGCGGAATATGTAAAAAAAACAAGTAGATGAATAGGTAAGAGTTGAAGAGGCTGACAGAAGTCGCATTGACAGAACCACACACTGCATATTCAGCATTTACCTTCTGTGTCCGAGATGGAACTTTCTAATACGGACTACCAAAAGTTGAGCCCTTACTATCTCCACTTGAAGAGACAATAGAGAAGGTCTTGATACCAGCACTATCAGGTGGGCGAAAATCCCACTACCGTAGATAGAGTCATTCTCGAGCTACCACAAAGCTGGGGGGACTCGGCATAATAAACCCATGCAAAGTCGCAAACACCGAATATCATGACTGTCAAGCTTTCAGCCAGCCTAATTGAAGCCATACAAACAATCTACACACACACACACACACACACACCAACACAAGACAAAAAACAGAAACCAGCCAGACACAAGACAACAAATTACTAGAAAGGAGATAAAGAAACCGAGAGATGATGCAGAGGAACACAGCTACAGGAAACACACACACACACACACACACGTCTGAGGAGATGAAGAGGAGGATAGAGATGGCAAGAGAGATCGGCGCCACAAACTGGCTAACCAGTCTTCCATCAAAACAAAAGGCTTCAGCCTAAATAAACAAGAATTTGTGGATGCTTTAGCCCTAAGATATGGGTGGTCTGCATGCGCCACGACGGAGGTGAGAGATGTGACTGGAGAAATGCTTAGCGAAGTGTCCCGTGACATCAGAGTGGGAGCCTTGCCTCATCCCCACAGGTGGTCGCAACTTCTCACTCCAGTCTACTAACTTCGCCGACAACGCTCGCTTGGACATCAGTGCACGGGGGCAGCGAGCTTTCTTTGATATACGCATCTTCAACCCATGGCCACAAGCAACCGCGCCCAAGAATAGAGATCTTCTCATATAAAGCACGAGCATGACAAGACGAGAGAATACGGGAACGAGTGTGAGAAGTAGAACAAGGCACTTTCACGCTCCTCGTTTTCACGACTTCCGGAGGAATGGTTCCAAGGGCAGTCACTTTTTATTCAGCCTGGCACAGTAATTATCAGAAAAGAGAGAACCAAAGAGTTGCATCGTGGCATGGATACGATGTTGACTAGCCTTCTCATTGTTACGCTCGTCGCTACTCTAAGGGGAACACGTAACAAACCTGTAAAATATACTAGTATTAAGGACTTAGATATAGAGCAAACAGTTGTAAATAGCAGATTAGAGAGAGAAATGTAAATGTAATACATGTTCTATCAATAAAGATATTATATCCTTTAAGGAAGTCGGATGACCACCACAGCCATTGGCGAGGCCGGGGCCAATGGACTGCATTGTGAAGTGGTACTTACATTTCACAACACAGATTTGACAAATATGAATGGGAGGTCGTTTTTCAATAAAAAAAAAAATAAAAAAGATGAGAGAGAGAGACCGACTTAGCATTGGCGTTTCCCAACGTGATGGGATGCCCAATTTGCATATTGTTTTTAATATGTGCACGTCACGGTAATACCCCTTTTAACTTGAAAATATGGTGGGATTCTAACCGCTTTTAGGTATTTTGTAATTCACAACCACATGGGTTCTTATCGGACGATCAGCTATCCCAAGAGAAGCTGACCTGACCATGCGTTACTCAGCAACTTTGTCTGTTCCGAGACAGTTGTCACCTTTTCATTAATTTCACATATTGGAAGCAGTATTGTTTCTGTGATTTCGCATAGTAGTTGATTTGATGTTGCAATTACCGTAGTAGTAACTGTATTGACATATCCGAGTGTCTTTTCGTGCAGTCAGATCGGTATTTATTTTTCCTTGTACACTTACATTTTTTCCAATCTCGCTTACATACCCACGTTCCCATCCTCGCCCATACCCCTCACCCCCCTCTAACCATAACCGACCCCCTTTCACTTATCATTCTATTTCTTATTTACTCTCACGCTCGCTGTATCTATTTACTAATGATTTTTATTCTAGTCGTGTGCCATATTCTGACGTACCCATTGATAACTTCTTTAATCACCCACTCAACTCGTCTACTCACCACTCCCCTCACTCATGGAGCTACATACGCACATCGTCTCTGTATAAAACTACATTAATTGCACACGAATTACATGCGTATAGTTTCAGAGTAGCAATCGACTTGCTTTTTATCTTGTAATATGTTTTATCGTGGTGAATGTTGTCGTGAGCAAGATTAAATGTAACGTGATAGACATTCTATGAAACGAAAAAAAACGATACGCATTTCGTTTAAGTCAGATGTACATTGTATGCACTATTGCACAGCAAACTGTAGACCTTCGTATTGTTATACTTTTTTCTAAGTAAGTTTGTGGTTCTATATTTTTTTTTGCTGAATGCGACACCTTTTCCTTCCTTATAGTTATGGACAATGCTTATCTCTTGTAGAATTTCACCTCTATCCTGAGACAATTGAACTCGAGCAAGTCCTTGTGGACTTGAATTCTCCCCCTAAGCATATGTCTCTTGACAGTTAAAATTATTTTAAAAAATGAATAAAAACTGAAAATTCAATATGAAATATTGAATATTGGTCTCACTGCAAAATATTTGATTACATCTTACATTTGGCCTTTATTTTCACACAAACCCCACCTCTTGTCTCTCCACCTGTCTGCCCTCGGTGAAACTTGTTTCAGAAAACGTCAATATAGCTCTGCGAGAAGGGACGCAGTCTGCCCGGACACCCCGAGCACCGGCCGACGACAAAAGCACACGACGCAGGACGCGATCAGGAGGAAGCTGTATGGGGCCAGCACCGCGGCTCCGCAACGCCACATGAGCGACACACTCGCTCTGCATAAGGCATTCAGTGACTCCCATCTGAAGATACTGCAGCTCTTACTCATCTTAGTCCCTCGCTTGAGCATAGCAAGTCCAAGTTGCTGCCCCGTCCAAGGACGACGGGTAGGTGCGTGTGCTGGGCAGTCTCAGAGTGGTCAGATGTCTGCAATGTCATGCCCTCCAGCTAGCAGGGTGACCAATTAGGGTGGTGTGGCCATGGCATCGCTGGGGTGGTGTGCCCATGGTAAAAAGACACCAGAAACTAGATGACAGAGAAAGTACACCAGAAACTAGATGACAGAGAAAGTAACCAGAAACTAGATGACAGAGAAAGTACACCAGAAACTAGATGACAGAGAAAGTACACCAGAAACTAGATGACAGAGAAAGTACACCAGAAACTAGATGACAGAGAAAGTACACCAGAAACTAGATGACAGAGAAAGTACACCAGAAACTAGATGACAGAGAAAGTACACCAGAAACTAGATGACAGAGGGAGAGAAAGTAAAAGAGGGAGGGTGAATTTCAGAATTATATGCTTGCTTGCTTGAGATTTGCGAAGTTCTGGCTTCGCCCGGGCCTTTCACTTCTGGGCCCGGCCTGTGTCAGCTTTTTATGGCTGTCTCATTTGTTGGTCTGACACTCGGTGCTTACCGTGGCGGTGGGATTGCCAGCAGGCGCTCCTGTAGCCGTGGTGTAAGCATCTCGCATAATCTCTTTACCAGCACGACGGCTGTGTTCTGTGGGGTTTGTCTTAGGAATTGCGTGTGCACGCAATTCTCCAAGTAATGTACCCGTGTGGCGTTCGGCTCGCCGCAATGCATGCAACACCTCTTCATGTTCTATGGTTTGTATAATCTGCCATGCACAGTGGTAACCTAGGCGCATTTGTGCAGAATGACTTCGGTACCTCTGTTGTTTATTTCAGAAAGTGCCAGTGGTTCATAGCCTGTGGCATCTGAGTACCAGCTGGCCGAGGGGGAATATCTCGTTTCCTCTCTGTGAAGCTGCAGGAGGAAGGAGTTGGCCGTCACCGTACACTTCCTCCTAAGTAATTTTCGGCTCTGATGTATTATCATGGGATTAGGGGCATACCCCGGCCGATTTCGGCTAATCTGTCAGCAAGCTCATTACCTCTGATCCCTATATGGCTGGGAACCCAGTTTAAGAATTATATTATTATGTCAAATTACAATGTACATCTCAGCTAGATGTCACGACGCTACTAACCGGGCGAGGCTAGTAGCGTCGATTCTACTATGGACTACAGCCGGCGGGCATGACCTGACTTGAGCGAGGCTAGTGACCCAAGCCGACCCAGAATCAACGGAACCGACGCAAAGCTAACTCGCGGAAGATACACATGGGGACCCACGGTGACCCTTATGATGCATCTCCAAGGATTCATCAGTGCCACACACCGTTTACGATCCTTTGGGGGTCTCCCGTGAAGTGTCCATGTTGCTCTCCATACACTTGCCTAAAGAATAAAGATAAAACTGCCATGGACGATCAGCAGCTCCTGCAGCCGAAGCTCACTCATTCACCCCCTCTCCCCCCACCTACTCCAATATCCAATAAACTTGTATTGTAGTAAGTTTGGTATATTTCCTTTTTGTAATTTCTGTTGTGATAGGCAGTGCTGTATCCATACTCATGCTCCGTAACTTACCCGAGTAATCTAGTGTAAATCTTACATGCTTAGAAGTACCATTAGGGACAGAACTGCACACCTACTTACGTACATGGCGTGTCACAACAGGAAGTAGGGATAATTAAACGCTGGAAACGAAGTAATTATCATAATGACTGACTGGAAATCATTAAAATACACACCTGAAGGAATGTACATGACTACCTTGCACACATACATGTGTCCTAAAAGGAATTAAGCATAACGAAAGATTAGAACAATCTGACCGAAACCAGAAATCATTACACTTAAAGGATGCCCTCCTCCCTCTTCTCCAAAGTAATGATGCCTAAACACACACACCTGAAAAGTAAGTATATGATGTCACATAGCTACTGATGCATGCAACGGTAATGACGATACCAGATGTCACGATCCCAAACCCAACCTACCTCCCACCTCGACATACCATGTCACCGAAAAGGACGGAAATGGACCATTTTTTGGTTCGAGTCAGGTCGGTGAATGACCGCAATATTCATTGAAACTTGTAACCGAATCGATAAATGACCAGGTTACAGGCGAATGATCACTCATCCTAATTAATGAGTATCATAACCAATAAACAACAGTGGAAGGGAGAAACCCTATCCCTTCCAACCCCTCCAAGCCAGATGCACAGGAGATTCGTCAGGTCAGGTAATGACCAAATAATTACTGTCCCTCCTTCACCGTAACAGAGTTAAAAAATACAATTTTAAGTGAAGAGGAATATAAAATTCATTGTACACGATATAGTTTTACTTCAATATTGTACAAACACTTCATAGAAGACGCACGAACGCGCGCGCACACGCAAATTATGCTAAGGCGTCCCAAAATTACATATTTATCGCCTGCAAGTCCTCGTCTGGTATATTTTGCGTTAATCCCGTATACGACGAAGGTGATATAGAAGGGATATATATATCACATGTCACTGAACACTGCACGTCAACCATTAAGTCGACGAGAGAAATCCGTAGACTGCACGGTTGCGAGTATCTACCACCTGATAGGGTGTCCTCTCCTGACGTGGCGTCACCCCCGCATACGACGATGGCGAAACATTAGGGGAAAAAACTCCCTAATATCATTGAGCTCTTTTCGTCACTCGTTATGTCGACATGAGGAATCGGCAGACTATTTTGAATACGTTGACTGCAGGGGTCGATGTCATACTAGTCTGATGGTTGTGAGGGAGCTATATTCCAGCAAAATGCCGGCAATGATGATCCATTGTATTACGGTATGAAGGCGAGGTGGGTCTTAGCTCAGGTCGTGGTTACGGTATGACACAGACTTCTCCCCAGCATTTGCAAAAGTCAAACTCGCTCGCAGATAATCTCTGGTGTTGCCCAGAGGTGGTGGTGGGTTCTGCCATCCATTGGCGACGTCAATTGCAACGGTGCACTTACATTGTTATCACATTCGTCAACCCACTCTCAAGATGCTGCAACAAAGGTAAGAGAAAAATACATGAACTCACTGCATTTAAAATGGTAACGCACAAATAAAAACCACATGTATTTGAGTTTAAATTACTGGATACACACTTTGCTGAAAGTTTAGCCCCTACAAAGGTCCATTGAAGTGGATAATGGCAAAGTTTTGAAAGTACCATGGCTGTAAATGTAATAAACACTGATTAATCCTCTGTATACATCTATAAAAAAAAACATACAAGACTATCAAATGTTTACAGATACACAAGCCAAAAAGTTCTAACAAGAATAAAAATTACTTACCTCCCAGGATGGTACCCTTGGCAAATGTAAAACTCATCTTGGTATACTGCAAGTACTATATGACACCCATCAGATCCGACCTGCCAGCATGACCCTGGTACTTGGTAGTCTCTTCAACCAATCGCGACGACGAAGAGGCATTGGAGAGAAGAGGGGTAAAATTGCCTACCCACAGAACAATTGCTTATATTCCTCTCTGCTTAGAGGTCTATTGCAAATTGGTCTAAGTTATTTTAGAGGGTGTATACAAAAATCTTCATATTCTGATATCTAAAATTATCCAATGGAGAATAGCAACAAAAATTTAATAAAAGATCTATAATCCATACAAATTAATATGACATGATAAAGATTACATATGCTCCACATGTTACTCTATCAAAAGACTTGCCTGATGTCAAGAAAACTTATACTAATAGATAATTCCTGAAAATAGGAGAATAGACATGAGGTTTGATCCTGTACGAATCGAAGCAAGCAATACAAGATTTTATAACAATTAATAGATAATGCCCAATTATTGTTGGTCTATGACGAAACGTATGCATGTTAACAAAGAACTCATTATGGATGTATGTTGTTTGTATGAGTTAATTAGCCAACACCCTCGCAAGATCTGTGACCAACCTGCGGTCGTTATCAATGTAAATTACACCCCTGTGTATCTCCCCCCGAATATAAAGCAATTTTCGAGTCGTGTGGCTGTGACATTTCAACAGCGATCCTGAAATTTCTAGGATTCTCAATACTTACCGCATCCTGCAGCCTTCCAAGTTGCTAATTCATAACGGCAATCATTTTACTGTACACAAATCTGTCGAAGGAATGTTCCTTTTCCAGCATAGCATTCAGCGAGTGATATATATCCGAGCAAACGGCTTGCGGAACTCGTGCTCATATTGTATACCGAGTGGTTATTAATGGTAACAAGTTTGCTCAAATGGTTATGACAGAAATGCAGAGTATTCATGTTATATCCTCTTGCATATGCCTTCAGATCCTACAAAGGAGATCTACAGAATCGCTGACCCCTGGATGTCAATAGTAGGGTTGGGGCTGAGACTTGCCATGACTAACGTTTTTTTTTTTAAAAAAAAA
>NW_023656849.1:0-3021 GCF_015228065.2 Penaeus monodon | reverse complement strand
AAAGGCTCCCCGCCGTTTAAAATTCGCCCCCCGACTCGTTTACATAGGCACGGCTGCGCGCGGCTCTATATTTACATACACACCATAATATACAGTATCCAACACACAAACACACAAATATATATTATATAATATTAAAATATAATATATAAGAAAAAATAATATATATTAGATATATACAATAAATGTATATAATATTCTACTAATTTAAAAATATATATATACATATAGGAACTACATAAAACAATGTATACACCCCACACACACACACACACCATATATTATATATATATATATTATATATAATATAAAATATATATTATATATATATATATATATAAATATTATATTTTATATTATATATAATAATATATATATATATTATTTTATATATTATATATTATATATATATATATATATATTATATTATATATATAATATATATATTGTGTGTGTGTGTTTGTGTGTGTGTGTATACATAAATGTGTGTATCATATATATGTATATACACATATATGTATACATACACACACACACACACACACACACACACACACACACACACACACACATATATATATATAATATTATATATATAAAATTATATATATATTAATTATATATGCATATATATATACATATACACACCCAATTATACATACATATAATGCATATATATACATATATATATAATATATATGCATATATATATATAAATATTATATAATATATATATATATATATAATTTTATATATATATTATATTATTATTTTAATATATGCATATTATAAGGCCGCGGTGGCAAAATGGTTAGAGCGTCGGACTCAAGACTGTCACGACGGCAATCTGAATTCGAGGGTTCGAGTCCCCGGCCGGCCCCGGTGTTCCCTTGGGCAAGGAACTTCACCTCGATTCCCTACCAAACCCACTGGGTGGCCAAGCCAGCCCAAGTCATTTGCTGGGTCCCAAGCCCGGATAAATAGAGAGAATGATTACCTAGAAAGGTACCCCCGGCACTCTCCGTGGAAAGGAACTGGGGACCTACCACGTACTCACTCCAAAAAGCATCACAACATGAAAACTACAATAAGTATCATGCTTTTGACCACGGCGGCTCAGACATGAACCCACCGTTAAAAGAAGAAGATGCATATATATACATAATAATGCATATATATACTATATATATGCATATATATATATATTTATATATATTTAATATATGCATATATATATATTTATATATAAATTTATAAAATGCATAATATGCATATATATAAAATATATATGCATAATATACACACACACACACACACACATATATATATATATATTATATATATAATAAAATTATATAATATATATATATATAACATATATATGTGTGTGTGTGTGTGTGTGTGTGTGTGTGTGTATACATATGTGTATGTATGTATACATATATGTATATATATATTTATAAATTAGTAGAATATATATATACATTTATATGTATATATATATATATATATACAATATATGCAATATATATATACAGAAATACATATATATGTAATATATATACAGAAATACATATATATGCAATATTTATATACATATATACATATATACATACACATGTATTCCGTGGAAAGGAACTGGGGACACACACATGTATATACATATATGCCCGTCGTCACCGTGGCCGAGTGGGTTAGGGCGCGAGAGTTGAATCCGCGATCGCGTGTTCGAGTCTGGAACAAGGAGCTAAAAAGGCTTCCTCTGACTGCAATCGCACCTACGCTGAAAGACATGGAAAGCGTCCGGGTGGGAGCAAGCAAGCTGCCCAGGTTGAAGACTGTCGCGATGGTCCAGTGGTTAGAGCACTGGACTCCGACCCTAATGGTTCAGAATTCAATTCCCCGTTGCAGCAAGCGTAAAAATGCCGGCGCTCTGACTGCTCACTCAAGCCCGATCTCACGGCGAAAAAGGAACTGTGGACCCTACCACGTACTCACTCCAATATCATCACAACATGAAACTGCAATTAAGTATCATGCTGTGACCATATATATATATATATATATTTTATATATATTATATATATATATATATAAAATATAATATATATTATAATTATATATATACATATATAAAAGCACATAATTATATATATATATATATATATATATATATATATTTATATATAGTATATATATGATATATGTATATGTTAATGGTAGGTATATATGATATAGAATAGATAATATATATATATATATTTTATATATATATATATGCATTGAATGTATAAATATAATATATATAATAATATTATAAAATATATAATATATATGCATTTATATATGTATATATATGCATTTATATATTATATATATGCATTTATATATGTATATATATGCTTTTATATATGTATATATATGCATTTATATATGTTATATAGCTTTTATATATGTTATATATGCATTATATTGTATATAACATATATATATATATATACATATACATATATAAATGCATATATATATACATATACATATATAAATGCATATATATATACATATACATATATAAATGCATATATATAATATATAGAATAATATAAAAATTTAATATAGATAATAGGATATAAATGTTTATAAAAGATATATAAAAGATAATAAAAAATATATATAAGATAATATATTATAGAATAATAATATACATATAATATATAATATATATATATACAATACAATATAATATATATTAATTACATTTAAAAATAATAAAATAATATATATAATAAATATAACAAAACAGATATATAGATAATATAAACTTTAAATATATATATATATATAATAAATTTTATATATACATTATAATATATACATCTATATAAATGAAATATATAATATAATAAAATATAAAAAAATTATATATATAATCACATACATATACATATAAAAAATGCATATATAAAACATATACATATATAAATGCATATATATATATAAATAACATATATAAATATTTTA
>NW_023656847.1:0-3023 GCF_015228065.2 Penaeus monodon | reverse complement strand
AAAATTATAGAATATATAATATATAATATAAAAATATATATATTTTAAATATAATAAAAAAGGGGAAAATATAATTATATATATATAAAAAATAAAAATATTATATATTATAAAATAAATAAATATAAAATATAGAATAAGGATTAAAATAATATATAAATTATATAAAAAAAATAATAATTAAAATAGAATAATATATAAATATATATAATATTTTATATTATTATTTTAAAATTTAATAAATATAATTTAAATAATTTTTTAAATTTATAAAATATAATATATAATATTTTTAATATAATATATAGAAATATATTGTATTATATAATATATTAAAATTATAAATTTTAATATATATTATATATATATGTATATAATATATATAAATATATAGAAAAAAATAATATATAAATATATATTAATAAAGCAAATAATATTTATATAATATATTTATATATATATATTTATAATAATATATTTAATTAGTATATTATATATATATTTTTTTTATATATATAATAAATATATACTATGATATAGTATATATATATTTAATATATATAGATAATAAGATTAATATATTTATTATATATTATATACAATCATTTAATAAATATATATATTATATAATATATATTATATTTTATATATTTTAAAAATTAATATAATAGAAATGATAAAATATATTAATAATAAATAAATTCTATTATATTTTAATATATAAAAATATATATAATATTATATATTATTATATAAAATTATTATTATTTTTTTATAAAAATTATAACATATATATAGCCTATTTATATATATATATATAAAAATTTATATTTTTAATTATATCTTTTTAAAATTTTTAAAATATTATATAATTAAAAATTATATACATTATATATAATATAAAAAATTTATATATATAATATAATATATAAAATAATATATATTAGTATATATATTATATATATATGTTATATATTATATATTATATATATAATATATTATAACATAATATAGATTAAAATTTTATTAGTATATATATATATATAAAAATATATATAAAAATAAAATATATACTATATAAAAAAATTATTTTATATTAATAAAATATAATATTATATAATATATATATATATATATATATATATATATATATATTTGTGGTGTGGGTTGTGTGTGTGTGGTGTGTGTGTGTGTGTGTGTGTGTTGTGTGGTGTATGTATTTTGGGGGCGCCTCGTGCTTTTGTGTGGGGGGTGTGTGGTGTGTGTGTGTTGGTGTGGGTGTGTTGTGTGTGGTGTGTGTTGTGGTGTGTGTGTTGTTTTTGATTGTGGTGTATGTGTGTGATTGTGTGGTGTGTGGTGTGTTTGTGTGTTGTGTGTGTGTGTGCTGTGTGTGTGTGTGCAGTGGTGTGTGTGTTGTGTGTGTGTGCATATATACACATAGTTTTTGCATCTAAAATTTGCAACACATACAACATCAGACAGACCCAACAGTGTCCTTTATCCTATTCCTTTAAATTGTCTTCCTTTCTCCCCCTTTTACTCTCCTTAACCCCTCCCCCTTCTTTTATGCCTTCTTTCTTTATCGTCCCCCCTTCTTTCCCTTACCCCCTTTTCCCACCTCACCCACCGTCCCGCATCGCGACCCCCGCGATTCGTATCTGGCATTAATTCACAGCTGCAAAGAATATCCTCACAGGGAAAAGGACAGGCGGCAGAAAAAACTTGCGAATTGTTTACGGCGTGTGTCGAATGGGAGAGGGGGGAGGTGGGGGATCAGGGAGGAGTGGGAAGGGAAATGGAGGGTAGTAGGAAAAGGGGAAAAAGGGAGGGGAGAATCGAGATGGGGAGGGAGGGTGAAGAGGCGTGCATGACCAGCTGTGGCAGTCATCTCGGGAATGCTCGCGGAGGGGAGTTTTAAATGAGAGCAAGGGGAGTGTGAGTGAAAGGGATTAAGATGAAATGAAAATTTGCCAAAGCGTGAATCCCCGTATGGATGGTTTACTATACTGGGATAAATAAAAGAAAAATTGATGAAATCCACCTGAAATTATTAAAACATGAACGGAGGGGAGAGAAAAAAGAAAGGCAAAAAAGAGAGCGTAAGAAAGAGGGACATGACACTGGCGGCAAAGAGCAAAAAATAAAACCCGCATCAGATACAACAACAAAGAAAAACAAAACACACAAGCGAGGATCTTCCTCAAGGCACAAAAACGACGATCCTCTAAGCCCCTCGAGTGACAGTACTCGAGCCAACATCGAAATGAAGAAAAGACCCTGGCCATTGCGGGTGGTTTGGTGGGCTCTCTGAAAGATTGTCATTATGTTTATATGTTAATAACTTTCACTGGATAAAGGGTAAAACCCTTGTTTTTCAGGGTGATATAAATCTATGGGTGCTATTACACTCTCTTTTTCTCTCCTCTTTTGTACTTTGCTTACGGTCGGGGAGTCCGTGACGTCCCCGGATATTCACGCGCCATTTTCTAGTCACGTGATTCTTTGACACAGAAAAACCCCATTTCGCGTCATGGATCTAAATATGACGTTGGATTGGGCGAGATACCGAGTTTTCTATTACATTTTCAGAAGTAGCAGGGAAATGAATAGTTTGTGCGACATTTAATGCTTGTTTTTCTTAATATTTTCGTGCATCCATTTCCCTTCAAAAGATTATGGTTTAAGAGTTAGTGAGGTGAAAATGAGGTTTATAAGGAGTATGAGGTAACAGAAGACCATGCGGGTGTGGAGGGTCGTGAAAAAGCAGGGATTATGAGGGCACTGAGAATATAAGATAAACTGATGTGTGTGATATATTGAGGTTATGAGGCTAGGCACGTGAGGGTATGAGGATGTACGAGAATAATGAGGTTATCAGGACATTTGCGGAGATTGTGATGATGCTAAGAATTGAGAAGTATGGTGATTCACAACAACGAAGAGTGAAAGGTAGAGAGAGTAGGAAAAAAAAACATGCCTAGGAGTAATGGAATAATATTAGTCGGAAGGGGGGAGGTATAAAA
>NW_023656846.1:0-3025 GCF_015228065.2 Penaeus monodon | reverse complement strand
GTAACGCCATGGGATCTGTCCGAGGGGGGGGCCCAGGGGAGGGGGGTAGTGGCCGGGGGCCCAGGGGGTGACATTTATAAATGGGGGTGAAAAATCTGCTGAGCGGGTGACATCCTTTAATAAGGAGTTGGCTAGGCAGCGGACCTCCTGGTCATGACCTACCTTCGCGATAACGAGAAACCTGAGGGGGTAGCCAGGCAACAGCTGTCCCCCTTTTCAGTGACGAGTGCAGTCGTCCTGGAGGGGAAGTGAGGCTCTGTCAGTGAACGAGCTGCAGCGATGCCTGGAGGTGAAGTGAAGGCCTCCTGTAGTGAACGACGCAGTCGATGCCTGGAGGGTGGAGTGAGCCCTGTTCAGGAACGAGCTGCAGTCGATGCCCTGGAGGGGGAAGTGAAGACCCTGTTCAGTGAACGAGCGCATGGCCCTGGAGGGTGGAAGTGAAGGCCCCTGTTCAGTGAACGAGCTGCAGTCGATGCCCTGGAGGGTGGAGTAAAGGCCTCCTGTCAGTGACGAGCTGCAGTCGATGCCCTGGAGGTGGAAGTGAAGACCCCTTGTTCAGGAACGACTGCAGTCGATGCCCTGGAGGGTGGAAGTGAAGACCCCTGTTCAGTGAACGAGCTGCAGTCGATGCCCCGGAGGGTGGAAGTGAAGACCCCTTGTTCAGTGAACGAGCTGCAGTCGATCCCTGGGGGTGGAAGTGAAGGCCTCCTGTTCAGTGAACGAGCTGCAGTCGATGGCCCTGGGGTGGAAGTGAAGGCCCTGTTCATGAACGAGCTGCAGTCGATGACCTGAGGGTGGAAGTGAAGGCCTCCTGTTCAGTGAACGAGCTGCAGTCGATGCCCTGGAGGTGGAAGTGAAGGCTCCTGTTCAGTGAAGAGCTGCAGTCGATGCCCTTGAGGGTGGAAGTGAAGACCCCTGTTCAGTGAACGAGCTGCAGTCGATGCCCGGAGGGTGGAAGTGAAGCCCTGTTCAGTGAACGAGCTGCATCGATGCCCTGGAGGTTGGAAGTGAAGACCCTGTTCAGTGAACGAGCTGCAGTCGATCCTGGAGGGTGGAGTGAAGCCCTGTTCAGTGACCGAGCTGCAGTCGATGCCCTGGAGGGTGGAAGGGGAAGACCTCCGTTCAGTGAACGAGCTGCAGTCGATGCCCTGGAGGGTGGAAGTGAAGGACCCCTTCAGTGAAAGAGCTGCAGTCGATGTGGCCTGGAGGGTTGGAAGTGAAGGCCTCCTGTTCAGTGAACGAGCGGCAGTCGATGCCCTGGAGGGTGGAAGTGAAGACCCCTGTTCAGTGAACGAGCTGCAGTCGATGCCCTGGAGGGTGGAAGTGAAGACCCCTTGTTCAGTGAACAGCTGCAGTCGATGCCCTGGAGGGTGGAAGTGAAGGCCCCTGTTCAGTGAACGAGCTGCAGCGAGCCCTGGAGGGTGGAAGTGAAGACCTCCTGTTCAGTGAACGACTGCAGCGATGCCCTGGAGGGTGGAAGTGAAGCCTCCTGTTCAGTGAACGAGCTTGCAGGTCGATGCCCGGAGGGTGAGTGCAGAGCCCCTGTTCAATGAACGAGCTTGCAGTCGATGCGGACCCGGAGGTGGAAGTGAAGGCCTCCTGTTCAGTGAACGAGCTGCAGTCGATGCCCTGGAGGGTGGAAGTGAAGCCCTGTCGTGAACGAGCTGCAGTCGATGCCCTGGAGGGTGGGAAGTGAAACCCCTTGTTCAGTGAACGAGCGGGCAGCCGTTGCCCTGGAGGGTGGAAGTGAAGGCCTCCTGTTCAGGGAACGGCTGCAGTCGATTGCACTGGAGGGGGGAAAGTGAAAGCCCCTTGTTCAGTGAACGAGCTGCAGCCGTTGCCCGGAGGGTGGAAGTAAAGGGCCCTGTTCAGTGAACGAGCTGCAGCCGTTGCCCTGGAGGGTGGAAGTGAAGGCCTCCTGTTCAGTGAACGAGCTGCAGCCGTTGCCCTGGAGGGTGGAAGTGAAGACCCCTTGTTCAGTGAACGAGCTGCAGTCGATGCCCTGGAGGGTGGAAGTGAAGACTCCTGTTCAGTGAACGAGCTGCAGTCGATGCCCTGGAGGGAGCCTCCTGTTCAGTGAACGAGCTGGCAAGTCGATGCCCTGGAGGGTGAAGTGAAGACCCCTTGTTCAGTGAACGAGCTGCAGTCGATGCCCTGGAGGGTGGAAGTGAAGGCCTCCTGTTCAGTGAACGAGCTGCAGTCGATGCCCTGGAGGGTGGAAGTGAAGGCCTCCTGTTCAGTGAACGAGCTGCAGTCGATGCCCTGGAGGGTGGAAGTGAAGACCCCTGTTCAGTGAACGAGCTGCAGTCGATGCCCTGGAGGGTGGAAGTGAAGACCCCTGTTCAGTGAACGAGCTGCAGTCGATGCCCTGGAGGGTGGAAGTGAAGGCCTCCTGTTCAGTGAACGAGCTGCAGTCGATGCCTTGTTAAGTGAAAGACCCCTTGTTCAGTGAACGAGCTGCAGTCGATGCCCTGGAGGGTGGAAGTGAAGCCCCTGTTCAGTGAACGAGCTGCAGTCGATGCCCTGGAGGGTGGAAGTGAAGGCCTCCTGTTCAGTGAACGAGCTGCAGTCGATGCCCTGGAGGGTGGAAATAAAGGGTCTGTTCAGTGAAACGAGCTGGCAGTCGATCCCCCTGGGGGGTGGAAGTGAAGGCCTCCTGTTCAGTGAACGAGCTGCAGTCCGATGCCTTGTTTAGTGAAAGGCCCCTTGTTCAGTGAACGAGCTGCAGTCGATGCCCTGGAGGGGGGAAGTGAAGCCCCCCTGTTCATAAAACGAGCTGCAGTCGATGCCCTGGGGTGGAAGTAAGCCCTTTTCATGGAGGTGCAGCGTCCCCTGGGGGGGGGAAGGAAAACCCCTTGTTCAGTGAAGAGTGCAGTCGTCCCCTGGGGGGGGAAGTAAAGGGCCCCTGTTCAGTGAACGAGCTGCAGCGATCCCCTGGAGGGGGGAAGTGAAGCCCCCCCTTTTTCAGTGAACGAGCGCAGTCGAGCCCTGGGGGGGTGGAAGTAAAGGGCCTTGTTCAGGGGTG
>NW_023656845.1:0-3026 GCF_015228065.2 Penaeus monodon | reverse complement strand
TTTGGGGGTTTTGGGGGGGTTTTGTTTGGTGGTGTGGTGGGTGGGGGTGTGGGGGGTGGGGGGGGGGGGGGGGGGGTTTTTGAATTTGGTGGGGGGGTGGGGGGGGGGGGGGGGTAATATTGGGGGGTGTGGGTGTGTGTGTGTGGTGGTGGGGGTGTGTGGGTGGGGGGGGTGGGAATGAAAAAAATAGGGGTGTGTGGGTGGTGGGGGGGGGTGTGTGTGTGGGTGTGTGTGTGGGTGTGTGGGGGGGGGTGGGGGGCAGGGTGTTGTGTGTGTGTGGTGGGTGTGTGGTGGTTTGTTTGGGTGGGGGTGGGTGGGGGGGTGGTGAGGTAAAGCCCAAAATAATTTGGGGGGTGGGGGATTGAAAATATAATGGGGGTGGGGGTGGGGGTGGGGGGGTGGGTGGGTGTGGGGGGGGATGGGGAGAAGATGAGGGTGGGGGGTGGTGGTGTGGTGGGGGTGTGGTAGAAGAATAAGGGGGTGGGGGTGATTTTTGGATTTTGGTTGTGTGTGGGGGTGGGGGGGGGGTTGGGGTGGGGGTTTTTAATGTAAAAGAGGTGGGGGGGGGGGGGGGGGTTGGGGGAATGAATATTTAATATTATGTGGGGGTTGGGGGTGAGAAGGTCGAGAAAAGTGTGTGGGGGGGGGGGGGGTGGGGTGGGTGTGTGTGTGGGGGTGGGGATGGATGAGGAGGAGGGGGGGATGTAGGAGGGGAGGAAGAGAAAGGAAGGAAGGAAAGAAAAAGGAGAGAAAAGAAAATAGAAGAGAGAGAGAGAGAGGGGATAAGAGAGGAAAGAGAGGGGGGAAAAAATTTAGAGAAGAGAAGAAAAGGGAAAAGAAGAAAGAGAGAAAAAAAAAAAAAAAAAAGGGAAAAAAGAAAGGGGAAGAAAAAAGGGAAAAAAAAAGGGGAGAAAAAAGGGGGGGGGGGGGGGGGAAAAAAAAAAGGGAGAAAAAAAGAGGAGGAGAAAAGAAAAAGAGAGGGGAAAGGGGAAAAGAGAGAAGGGGAAAGAAAAAAAGGGAAAGAAAAAAGGAAAGATAAAGAAGAAGAAAAGAGAGAAAAAAGAAAAAGAGGGGGAAGAAAAGAGAAGAAAAAGAAGAAGAGAAAGAGGAAAAGGAGGGGGGAAAGGGGGAGAAAGGGAAAAAAAAAAAAAAAAAAAAAAAAAAAAAAAAAAAAGGAAAAAAAAAAAAAAAAAAAAAAAAAAAAAAAAAAAATTTTTTAGAAAAAAAATAAAAAAAAAAAAAAAATAAAATAAAAAAAAGAAAAAGAAAAAAAAAAGGATAAAAAAAAAAAAAGGGAAAAAAAATAAAAAAAAAAAAGGAAAAAAAAAAAAAAAAAAGAAGAAAAAAAAAAATAAAAAATTATAAAAATTTATAAAAATTTAAAAAAATTTTAATAAAAAATGATGAAATTTAAAGAAATATAAAAGAATTAATAAAAGAAATAAAAAAAATAAAATAATATCATAAAATATAAAATTAAAATATTATATATAAAATTAATATATAAAAAAGTATAAATTTTAATATAATATATATAAATAATTTTAATATAATATATATTATTAATATATATATTATATATTATATTATACTATATATATATATTAATATATTATATTATATATTAAATCTAATATATATATATAATATATATATATATATATATATATATTATAGAAGATATATGTAGATATATATCTTATATATATATATAGATAGATTATGAAAGCATATATCATAGATAGATAAGATGCTAAGAAGATATAGATATATAGAGATAATTATATATAGAGTTAATTAGTATAAGTCAGTAAGAGATTATAGAATGATATCAGTCTAGGAGAGAAAATATAAAGCTAGTATAAAGATACTAGAGCTAATATATAGATGATGAATTAGATATGCATATTATATATACTATATAGATATATCGTCTATATACAGATGTATATATAGTATATCTATAATGATAGTACATGAAGACTATTAATAGAGATATATATATAATAGTAGTTAGTATTAGTCTTTATATATTGAGAGAAGCATATATATATATATCTATAAATAAGTATATATATATAGTATATCAGATATTATAGACATATATGTAGAGAATATGATCTAGGATATATATATAGCAGATGTATCTAGATAGTATATAAAGTATATAAATAGTATATAACAGATATATAGAGTAATATAATATACATGATATTATTATATTTTATAGATGTAGATATATTAGATTTAGTTTATATGATATAGATTATATTATATATGATTAATGATATATATATAGTAGATATGAAGATATATAGATAATAGAATTAGAAAGATATACAATAGTAATATAGATATATAGTATTACTATAGATAATAGATATTTATTATATATATATAGATAATTATTATATAGATATATATATATATAATATATCTATACGATATAATATTCTATATAAATATATAGTTTATATATATAGTATCTATATATACTTATATTATATATATTATTTTTAGATAATAAATCGAATATTAGTCATATATTCTTAGTATATTCTATTATATCATATATTATATATTATATATATTTATATATATATATTATATATATACATTATATATTTATATATAAATATATATAATATATATTATATCTATATATATATAATATATATATCTATAATATATCATATACTATACATATAATATATATCTTATACATACATAATCATATCATATATATCATATCATCACATCTATATATCTTATCAATACTCTACTCTCATCATCACACCACATCACTTATATATATAATCTATTACAAACTCTCATACTCTAATATAATATCTATATATAATAAAAAATAATATAAATATATAAGATAAAAAATATATATATATATATATATATTAATATATAAAAAAAAAAAAAATATAAATAATATATATCATATTCAACTTATTTATATCTACATACTCTCTCTCATCATCATCATCATCTCTCCTCTTGCATACCCCCCCAAC
>NW_023656844.1:0-3029 GCF_015228065.2 Penaeus monodon | reverse complement strand
ATTATTAAAATTATTTTTTATTTTTATATTATTTTTTTATTATTATTATTATTTTTATTATTATTATTATTATATTATTATATTATTTATTATTAATATTACTTAATATTAGATCATTGCCAAAAATCTATCATATCTGTAATAATAACAATAATAATAATAAGTATAAGTAAATAATAATAATGCTAGTGGTTATAATATTGTTATTAGTATTATTATGTTATTATTATCATTATTATTATTTGTACTGGTAGTATAATTGCAAAAATAATTAGAAAACAGTAATAATTACAGTAATAACGATACTAATAAGATAATGATATAAATTATTATTATAAAATCGTTATTAGTGTTATTATTTTTGTTACATTATTATTGTTGTGGTTATTAGTATTATTGCAAAAATATATACTATAACTCCAATAATTGCAAAAATAATGATAACAATTTGCAATAATGATGATAATAATTGCAATAATTATGATAATTATGATGATAATGATGATAATGATGATAATGATGATGATAACGATAAGAATGATTGATAATCATGAAAATGAGGATGATAATACAGGAATTGTTGTCCATATATAATATAAAAAAGGTATAAGAAAAAACATGTCCCAAAAAGTCGAAAAAGCGGCAAATTCTAGGAAATAAGCCTTTTGAGATTATACTCCAAATGACGTTTTTTCCATTTCTTGGTGATTTCGGCAAATATTAGGGTAATAATGATAATAATTACCAGAATTGTATTAATCATAACAATAATGATGATACAGTGAGAATAAAGAGAATTTGGAGTAAAGTGAATATATAAAAATGATAGTATTATGATGATGTATTATTATTAGAGTATTGATGAGGAGATGTATTATGAGTAGTGATTATGAGTATGATTATTATTATTATTACTATTATCTTGAATTATTAGATCATTCGCCAAAAAAATCTATCATATTGTAATAATAACAATAATAATAATAAGATAAGTATAATATAATACGGCTGTGGTTATAATATTGTATTAGTATTATTATTGTTATTATTATCATTATTATTATTTGTACTGTAGTATAATTGCAAAATAATTAGTAAACAGTAATAATTACAGTAATAACGATAATAATAAGAAATTATATAAAAAAATTATTAGTATAAAAGCGTAGTATTGCTTATTATTATTGTTATTACTATTATATTGTGGTGGTTATTAGTATTATGCAAAAATATATACTATAACTCCAATAATTGCAATAATAATGATAAAATTGCAAAAATGATGATAATAATTGCAATAATGATGATAATGGATGATGATACTGATGATAATGATGATAAGATGATGATAACGATAATAATGATGGATACTCATGATAATGATGATTGATAATAAAAGGAATTGGGTCCATACTATAATATAAAAAAAGGTATAGAAAAACATTCCAAAAGTCGAAAAAGCGGCAAAATCTAGCCTGAAATATAGCCTTGTGAGAGATTACTCCAAAATGACGGTTTTCCATTCTTTGGTGATTTCGGCAATTATTAGGGTAATAATGAAATAATTACCAGAATTGTATAAAACATAACAATAATGATGATAAAAGTGAGAATAAAGAGAATTCTGATAACATTTGAATATTATTAAAATTACTATTATTATTATTATTATGTATGAGTATTATTATTATTATATTATTATTATTATTAGTATTATTATGATTATTATATTATTATTATTACTATATCTCTAATTATTAGTATCATTGCCAAAAATCTATCATATCTGTAATAATCAACAATAATAATAATAAGTATAAGTATAATAATAATAATGCTAGTGGTATAATATTGTTATTAGTATTATTATTGTTATTATTATCAATTTTTTTTTTTTTTGGGTATTTTTTAAAAAAATTATAATTAAAATAATTAAAAAAAATTAAAAATTATTATATTTTAAAAATTTTAAAATTTTTTTGTTTTTATTTTTTAAAAAATTTTTATTAATAAGAAAAATTTTAAATAAAATGAAATAAAAAAATTGAATAATATATAAAAAGGTTTAAAGAAAATTTTAAAAGAAAAAAGGAAATTAAAAATAATTTTTGGGAATATAAAAAAAATTAAAAATTTTTTTTTTTAAAAAAAGGGAAAAAAAAAATTTCCGGGAAAACAAATAAAAAATTTTTGGATTTTAAAATTTTTTTTTTTTTAAATTAAATTTTTTAAAAATAAAAAATTAAAATTGATTAAAAAATTTTAAAAAAAAATTTTTTAAAAAATTTTTTATTATTAAAATTTTTAATTATTATAATTATATTTTTATTTTTATTATTAATTATATTTTTTTTATTTTTTAAAAATTATTATTTATTTTAATTTTTTTAAAAATTTTTTAAAATTTAAAAAATAATTATTAAAAATAAAATTTTTAAATAAAAATTTTTTTATATATTTATTATTTAAAATTTTTTTTATTAATTTTAAATTTTTAATATTTAAAAAAGATAATTAAAAAATCAATAAAATGGATAATAAAAAAAAGGGGAATAATATAAAATAAAAAAATAAAAAAGGAAAATAAATTATATGTTTTAAAGATATAAAAAAATTTTTTTAATTTAAAAGGAATAAAATTTAAAATAAAAAAAATTAAAGAAAAAAAACCCAAAAAGTAAAAAAAAAAATTTTTATCTTTGGGGTTTTAAAATTTTTTTTTTTTTGTTTTTAATTTTAAAAAATTTAAAAAATTTTTTTAAAAAAATTTAAAAAATTTAATTTTTAAAAATTTTTATAAATTTTTTAAAAAAAATTTTTTTATATTTAATATTAAAATATATTAAAAATTTTATTATATTTTTATTTTTATTTTATTAATTATTTTATTTATTAAAATTTTTATTGTTTTTTATTAAATTTTAAAAAAAATTAAAAATTTTAATATAAAAATTTTTAAATAAAAAAATTATTATTTTCTGTTTTATTTTAAAATTTTTTAAAATTATTTTTTTTTTTTGTATTTAAAA
>NW_023656843.1:0-3030 GCF_015228065.2 Penaeus monodon | reverse complement strand
TAAATGAAATATATCTTATATTTGGGGAAAAGAATTTAAAAATAATATATATAATATAATATATATAGATTATATATATATATATATATATATTTTAATGTTATAATATATATATTTATGTATATATAATATTTTGGTATATATATATTAATATATATGTTAATATATATATATATTTATATATATATATATATATATATATATATATTATATATTTTATATATATAATATAATATATATATATATATATTATATTTTAAATACATTTATAAATATATGATATATATTTTTTTTTATATATATATGTTAATATATATTTATATATATTATGTTATAAATATTTATTATAATATGATATATTATATTTTTAAAAAATTGATAATTATATATTTAATATATAATATAAAATAATAAAATATATTTTAATATATAATATACAAAATTATATACTTACATATAAATAATTATATTTTAATAAATATATTAAAATATTATATATTATATACATTATATTGTATATATATATATATATATATATATTTAATGTTATATAATTTTAATATATCAACATATGCATATTTTTTATACCTATCAATAATCTAATTAATAATATATATATATATAATACAACATATTATAAATAAGATTGGGTATATAATTGTTTGTATAGATATATTACATATATTTATACATATATATTATATATAATATTATATATATATATAAAATTTTATATATATTATTGTATATATATATGTATATATATCTTAATATGCAATCTATTAACCTATATCAAATATATATCTAAAATTATTTTATGTATATATAGTAAAATTATGTTATATATATATTATTAATATATAAAATTATAATATATATTAATGTATATATTATATATAATATATATATATATATATAAATATATTATATAGGGTGTGTGTGTGTGTGGTTTGTGTAATATTATATATATGTTATATAGGTATAGGTTATATATAGTACAATATAGGTTATTTTATATATATAATTATATTATATATATATATAATATATTTACAATGTTTATATATTATATATTATAATATATATATATAATATATATTATATGTATTATATTGATATTACAAGTATTAATATTATTTTAATATATATTATATAATGTTATAAATATGTATAATAATGTAATGTATAATAATATAATATAATGTATAATATATTAATTATATGTTATATAATATATATTTTATATATATATGTATTATATATATGTATATATATTATGATATATATTAGTGTTATAATTTTATGTATTATAATGTGTATATAACATATTTGTAAAAAATTTTGTTATATATTGTTTTAATATATATATATTTATATATATATGTTATTTAATAATGATTATATATATATATGTAGTTATATATTGAAATTATATAATGTATAATATAAAAATTATTGTGTAATATATAATATATAATATATATATATATTAATATAATATATAATATATATTTTGGGTTATAATATTATATATATATATATATAAAGAGAAATATATATATATGTATATATATATATGTATATATATATGTATATATATATATATATATATATGTATATATATATATGTATATATATATAGTATATTATGTATATTATGTATATATATATGTATATATATATATGTATAGTATATGTATATATGTATATATTATATGTATATATGGGTATATATTTTGTTAGATATATGTATATATATATGTATATATATTATATATATATAATATATATATATAATATATATATATATATAAAATATGTTTGTTTTGTGTGTGTGTGTTTGTGGTGTGTGTGTGTGTGTGTGTTTTTGTGAAACATTTATGTATATCTGAGATATTTATAAAATAAATAATTTTATATAAATATATATGTGTATAAATATATTATAATATATATATATATATATATAAAATATATATATATATATATATACACAATATATATGCACATATATAACACAAAACATACATAATACATACATACATACATAAAAATAATACATACACACACAAACATTATATATGTATATATATATATATTTATATATATATATATATAATATTATATATATTTATATATATATATATATTTAAATAATATATAATATATATACATTTATATAATGTAATATATATGTAATAATATATGTTATAATATGTTTAATATATAATATAATTAAATATATATATATATTATATAACTAACATATAATTACATTACATATAAACACACACCCACACACCACCACACACACACACCAACACCACACCACACACCCCCACACACGCCACACAACACACACAACACACACACACAAACACACACACACACACACACACACACACACACACACACACACACACACACACATATGACACAAACACAGTAATGTGGTACACAAAGATGACAAAGAAATCCACCACAGTAAGAAATGAAAATGAATTGTGACATTTTGAACTCTTCACTCTAAACCAAAATGGATTTCCTTGTCATCTTTGCGTAAGATGAAAAGTTATTATCCCCTTCTTTTGAAAAGTAGTTGATTTCGAAAAATTTTAAGTTTTTTGAAATTAATTGTGTGTTGGTGAATATATATGTTAAAGATATATATATATTTTTATGGGGATATATATCATATATATATAGAAAAATATATATATATAAATATTTTTATATTGATATAATATTAATATATATTGTAATATTTTTTTTTATATGGTAATAATATAATATATTTTATAAATATAATATATATAAAATAAAATAATATAATTTTATATATAATAAATAATATACTCATAATATATAATTTTATAAATTTTATTAAAATTTTTATATATAATATATATATATATTTTATAAATAAAATAACTAATATATATATAATATATATATTTTATATATATATAATATATATATATATTATATATTTATATAAATTATAATATAATTAAAATATTATTTTATATA
>NW_023656842.1:0-3031 GCF_015228065.2 Penaeus monodon | reverse complement strand
TGGGGAATTTTTGATACCCTTTCCCTTCAAACTCTAAAGATTAAATACTTCAACTATTTACAAAGCAACAGAGATTTTCATTATTTTACTCCTATAATACAATAACAATTTTATTAAAAGTATAAGAGTATCGTTTTAATGGAATTTGGGCCCTGTTTTACATCTGAAAACTTACAAAGACATTCGTTAAGTATAAACTAAATAAAAAATGTGACGGCGTTTACATCAGCTTAAATAATTTCCCCCCTTTTTTCTCCCTCTTTCTTTTTTTCTTTTCCCCCTCCCCTTCTCCCCCCATTTCTCTCTCTCCCTTCTCTCTCTTCTCTCTCTCTCTCTCTCTCCTCTCTCCTCTCTCTCTCTCTCTCTCTCTCTCTCTCTCTCGCTTCTCTCTCTTTTTTTCATCTGAATTCTGATTAAAGTGATGTAAGTGATTTGTGAAAAAGTAGGGATATAATAGGTGTCTGAAAATAGATTTAAATATAAAAATTACATAAATATAATTATTATATATAATATATATAATTTTAAATATTATAATATATAATAATAATATTTAAACACATATATTATATATATATATATTTTATATAATATATATAATAATTTAATAAAATAAATATAATATATAAAATTTTTAAATAAAAAAATTATATTATATATTAATATAAATTAATATATAAAAAACACTATTTTTATAAATATAATTATTAAAAATAATATAAATTATTTTAATATATATAATATTTAAATAAATATATATATATATATAATATAATATAGAATATATATTTATAATATATATTATAAATATATAGAATAAAATATATGTAAATTGTATAAATAAATATATCTTTATTATTTTTATATATTATATATATATGTATTATATTATAAAAAATATTAAAATATATATAAATATATAAAATTTTTATAAAATTTTAAAAAAATTTTTTAAAATTAAAAATGTATACAATAATAAAAATAAAAAAATAAAATAAAAATTAAAAAAAATATATATAAAATATAAAAAATATATATATATATAATATAAATATATATATAATAAATATTATAATTATATAATAATAAAATTAATATATATTATATTATATTTTATAATATATATATAATATTTAATATATATATATATTTTATAAAAAATTTTAATTAAATAAAAATTATATAAGTATAAAATTTATAATATATTATATATTTATAATATAAAATTTTTATATATATGATAATATTTTAATAATTTTTTTTATATTATGTATAAAGTATTTGTTTTAAAATTGTATAATATTAATATATAAAAATATAATAAATATTATTTTTAGAAATGTTTAAAATATAAATATATATATTAATTTTCATATATATAAAATAAAATATATTTTTAAAATTTATATATATATAATTTATATATATATATATATAATATTATATATTATAAAATATTTTAATAAAAATATATATAAAATATATATAAATAAATAAATATAATATATAAAAAATAATATAAAATATATTAAAGAAAAATTTTTTATTATATAGTTTAGAGTATTTTTAGGAAATAATATATATATATTAATATAAAATAGTAGGAAAATTATAAATAATATATTTAAAAATTATATAAATATTAAAAAAAGAAAAATAAAAAGGGAATAATATTTTATAAAATATATATAATTTTATATAAATATATAATATATATATTTTTTATAATATATATAAATATTTTAATATATATTATATATATTTTAAAATATATTAAAAAGTAATTATAAATTTTATATTTTTTTATACAATATAATACATATATATAGATATATATAATAAAAATATATATATTTTATAAATTGTATAAATAATTTTAAATAATAAAAATTATATAAAAAATTTTATTTATAAAATATTTATTATATATATATAATATATATATTATATAATATATATAGAATTTTAATTATATATAATATATATATATATATAATATAATAATATATATATACATATATAAATTTTTAATTTAAATATATAAAATTATTTTAATATAAATTATTAAATTATAATAATATACATATAATATAATATATATAATATATATTTTAATTATTATTTTTATTATTTTTAAATTATATTTTATACAAATAAAATATATGTATATTTTTATATATAGAATTATATTTTAATAAAATTATATATATTTTATAAAATTATAAATTTTTTTTTATATATATGTATTATATATTATATATATATATATATATTTTTAAAATTTTATATTATATATTTTTATATTTTTATTAATTTTATTTAATGTGAAACATATAGATAGTAAAAATATTTTATTATTATTATTTTTAAATTTTATGAATTTTTATATATTAATATATTATATATATATATTTTATTAATATTAATAATATATTATTATAATATATATATATATATATATATTAATTTAATATATTATATAATTATATTTTTATATATATCATTAAATCATAATAAAATAAAATATAAATATAATATATATATATATATATATAATATATAATATAAATAAATATAATATATATATATATATTATATATATTATATATATATAGATATATAAAAATTATAATATATATATTTTAAAAATATTTTATTATATATATTATATAATATAATATATTTTATAATATATCTATATTTTAAATTATATATATATATAATATATTATATATTAATTTTAAAATTATAATAATATTATATATATATTATATATATATATATATTAATATAAAATTTATATAAAATATATATAAATATATAAATATATGTGTATATATATATTATATATATATAAATATATATATGTATATAAATATAATATAATAAATATATATATTATTATGTTATGTATATTTTTAAATCTATGGTACGAACCCCATATTATTACCCATATTATTTGCAAAAAACTCATTACATGCATTTTAATAGAATTCAGATAAAGAAGAGAGAGAGAAAGAAGGAAAAGAGG
>NW_023656840.1:5000-28631 GCF_015228065.2 Penaeus monodon | reverse complement strand
TTTGGGTTTTCCCCAAGGGGGAAAGGGGGAAAACCGGGGGGCCTTTGGGTGGGGGGGTTAAAACCATGGCCCGGGGGAAAAGGGCCTAACCCCCCCCCTTGGGGGGAAAAAAATGGTGAAAAAAAAAGTTTTTAAAAATTTTTTTTTTTTGGGGGAAAAACCCCCCGGGGGGGTTTAAGGGCGGGCAAAAGGGAAAAAAAAAAAAAAAAAAAAAAAAAAAGTGGGGGAAACGTGAAAAAAAAACCCGGCTTTTTAGGTTTTACCCGGTGCCCCCCAATTGTCTTTTTCCTTCCCGGTTTTGGGCCCGGGGTTCCCCTTTTGGGTGCAGGGGAAACCCCCCTTAACCGCCGCCC
Source organism: Penaeus monodon (assembly GCF_015228065.2). NCBI lineage: Eukaryota > Metazoa > Arthropoda > Malacostraca > Decapoda > Penaeidae > Penaeus > Penaeus monodon. The sequence goes on along the minus strand of NW_023656840.1, from coordinate 28,278 downwards.
CACCTCCTTTGGGGGGGGAGAGCAAAGGCCCGGGCGGTTAAAATTTTTTTTTAAAATATTTTTTTAAATTTTTTATTATTTTTTATTTAATATTGAAATTTTTAATAAAATTTTCTTTTTCTTAACATTTTAAATAATAGGGGGAAAAACCAATAAAATTTAAAGGGTAAAAATTTTAATTTTTTTTAAATTTTCCTTGTAAGAGATAAACCTTTTCCCTTTATAACTTATTTTTGTTAATCTTTTCCCCCTTATTTTATAGAAAATTAAAATATTTAAAAAAAAGGAAAACTTATTTTTTTTTATTTAATTATTTTTTTTTGTTTATTTTTGGTTTTAGTGTTATTTAATTTATAATTTCCTATTTTTTTCAAAAACCCCAAACCCCCCAACAAATAATATAATATATCTATATAAAATATATATATATATATAAAATATAATATTTTAAATAATATTTAATAAATTTTCACCACAAAACATAAAATTATAAAATTTTTATATATAGAAAATATATATATATTATATATATTTTTATATTTTAATATAATATACTATATTTTTTTTTTTCTATATATAATTATATAATTCTATATATATAATTTAAAATTATTTTATTATTTTAAAATATTGGATATAAAATATAATAAATCCTACTATAATATATATATATATTTTTATATATTTTTATTATAGATTTTAAAATTTTAATTTTTAATATTTTAAATTTATTTTATCTTATTTTCATAAAAAAAACCCAAAAAAATATATATAAAATATATATATTTTTCTTTTTATATATATTTTAAAAATATATCTATATTAATATATATAATATTTTAGACCCATTAAACCCAAAAAAAAAAGAAAAAAAAAAGAAAAAAAAAAAATAAACAAAACATAACAACCCCCAAAAATATATATACATACCCATAATTTTATTTTTTTATATATTTTATTTTATATAATATATATATATATAAAATTTTATAATATAATTTTTGTTTATATTATATATATAATAAAATATAATTTAATCTTTTATATAAAATTTATTTATAATATATTATATATATATTATTATATATATATATATATATATTTATATATAAAATTTTAGATATTTTAAATATATATATATAAAAAAAATAAAAAAAGGGGAAAAAGGGGGGAAGGGAAAAAAACAAAAAACAAAAAAAAAAAAAATTTTTAATAAAATTTTAATATATATATATATATATATATTTTTAATATATATATTTTAATATATATTTTATTTATATATGAAAAATATATGTTTTTAATATATATATTATTATTTTATTAATAATAAAATATTATTATATTTTACTATTTTACGATTTTTATATATTATTATATATATAAATATTATATTATTAAATTACTTAATTAAAAAAGATAAATTAATTAAAATTTTTAATATATAATATATATAATATATATATTATATAATTATATTTTTATATATATTTTTATATATGTTATATATATGATATTATATTATATTTTATATATACTTATATATATATATATATATTTTATATTTTTTTTTTTAAAATATTTTAATTATATTTTTATATTATAATATATATATAATAATATATTTTAAGTATATTATATATATATATATATATATATATAATTTTTTAAAATAAAATTTTTTTTTTATATATATTTTTCTATATTTTTATAAAAATTTTTATATATTTTTTTTTTTTTTTTTGTTTTTATGTATATTATATATATATATATATATATATATTAATAATTTTTATAAAATTTTATATATAAAATAAAATAAAATATTATATTTTTATTTTATTTTTTATTTTTTAGATATTTTTTTTTTTTTTTTTTTTTTTTTTCTAATTAATTTTAAATATCTATTTTTTATATATATAATCTTTAAAATTTTATATAATTTTTAAAATATATTTTTTTTTTTTTTTTTTTTTATATATTCCAATATATATCTTTTTAATAATTTTTTTAATTTTCTATTATTTTATCTATATATATTCTCTTTTTAACCCATTATATATATTTATTTTTTTTATCTAGATATTATCTTTTCTTTTTATTTTTGATGTCTTTTCTCACTTGTTTTTTTTATCTTTATCTTTTAAATATTTTTTTTAATGTATTTAAAAACCCCAAAAAAAACTAACATTATGGATAAAATACCCTAAAATTTTCTATATATATTTTTATATATAATATCTATAAATTTTAAACCCTTACATATCTTTATATATTTTTATATCTAAAATATACTATATTCTTTTTTCTAAAATCTATTTATCTTTTTATTTTAAATATTATTTATATATATTTTGCTATAATATATATCTATTATATTGATATCTATATATACCCTATTACATAACCTTTTATCAAATTATTTTAATCTTCTTTTTATATATTATTTTATATATATATATAAAAATATGTATGTATTTTATGTATGTGTTGGGGGTGTGTGTGTGTGTGTGCTAAATTGTTTTTCTCGGTTTTTTTAACCACAGAAATAAATTTTAAAAACCCCCCCAGTCCCCCTCCGATCACAGTGTTACAGGATACGGGGAAAACCCTTAGGGCTGAAAAAAACCATGTTTTTGGAGGGAAATTTGGTATTTCGACGAGGCCTTCATTTGCTACAGTGAAATTGATCTACAAATGATTTGATTTCCCAAACTTCTGAAAAAAAATTTATTGATATACCAGATCTGATAAAAATATGTGATATAAAAGCGGCTAAAATATATATAAAATTATATATTTAAAATATATATATAATATATTATATTAAAATAACATATATTATATATAATATATATATAATATATTTTAAATTATATATATTTATAAAAGGGAATATTTTTTTTTAAAATATAAAATCTATATATATTAGATTATATTTATATAATATATTAAATATATATATTTTATATAATTTTAAAATTAATTAAAAATTTTCCCTAGCCGCTGTTATATCACTATTTCATATCAGATGCTGGTATATCAAAATATTTCATACCCGAAGCGGGGAATTCAAAATCATTTGTAGATCACGAAACCCTTTAGCACGGGAAGGGGCCTCGCGAGAAACACGGGCATAAACCACGGGTTTTTTTTACCAGCCGAAAGGGGTTCCTAATATATCATTACTAATAATTTTATTAATATATATATTTATATTTAAAATTTTATATAATATATATATATACTATTATATATATATATATATATATATATATATATATATATATATATATATAATATTAATGTATATATATTATATCTATATATGTGTGTGTGGGGGTGTGTTTTTTGGTTTTGTGTGTGGGGTGTGTGGTTTTGTGTGGTTTTATACATGTTTTATCGGGGTTTTATGTACTATATTTTATCTACCCTATTATTTTCCCTATTTTTCTATCTACTATCTATCTATCTATCTACTATCTATCTAAAAATATATATGAAATATTTTATATATATATATATATAATTATATATTTTTATATATATATATTATATAAAATTGCATGAATCGGGAAAACACCCAAAAAACACATACGAAAACCCACAAAAACGCAAAACAGACCCCTATACATGTGTTCATATTAATATATTATATAGCTATATATTTAAAATATATATTTATATATATATATATATTTTAATAATATTTTATATATATATATATAAAATTTTATATATAAAATAGATAGATAGATAGATACATACTAAAAATACATCCATCATACATCCATACATCCATACATAGACGATATAAAGAAAAATAAAAGATAGTAGATAAATAAAAAGATGGGTAGAAATAATACTTTTTAAAAATTTATATATAAAAAATTATGTATATATATATATATATAATATATAGTGTTTTATATAAAATATATATATTTTAAATAAGACAATAGATAGATTATAGATATACATATATTCATATTATAAATAAATCAAACTTTTTATATCTTTTATTATGTAAATAAAATAATAAAAATATACGTTAAAAGGGTATATATATAAATATAAAATATATCCCTACCCCACCCCACAAAACACACACACACCACACACACACCACCCCACACACAAACATATTTATATAAAATATATTATATATTATAAAAAAATTTTATATATATATGTATATTTTATACAATATTAAAAAACACACACATACATACCATTTGTATGTTTTTTTTTTGCGTTTTTTTATTTGGGTTTCTGTTTTTTTTTTTTGTATGTGGTCATGTATATTTTTTTTTTATGTATCAAACCTACTATCTATCTATCTTCTATTTTTACCCCTGTATACATATATTATATATTTTAAAATATCATATATACACACAGGCGTGTGTGTGTGGTGTGTGTGTGTGTTGTGTGTGTGTGTTGTGTGTGTGGGTTTTGTGTGTTTTGGTGGTGTGTGTTTGTGTGTTTTGTATGTGCGTTGTGTACGTGTGTGCCCCTAAAATAAAATTTTTAAATTTTATACATACATTATAAAATTTATATATTTTATTAAAATTAATATATATATTTTATATATAATTTTGGGGAGCCCTATATCATCCTACATACATCCCTTCATAGATTTATATATAAAATATATAAAATATTTATATATTTTAATATATATATATACCATATATAATATTATATATATTTGTATATATATGTTATATATTTATTTTTATATATAAAATATATGTATAATATATATATTTATAAAATTTATATATATATATGTGTGTGTGGTTTTGTGTGTGTGTGTGTGTGTGGTGTGTGTGGTGTGTGTTTTGGTGTGGGGTGTGCGTGTGTGCGTGGGGGTGTTTTGTGTTTTAATGTTTCTGTGTGTCTGTTTTTTTTAATGTTTTATGAAATGTATTGTAAGGCTTTCTTTCGGGGGGAAGCCCGAAATTCATACCCCCAAGCGGGGGATGGCGGCTTGGGGCCGAAAAAAGGGAGGTTCACTTCCCCCTGTGGGGGAGACCCTGTCCCATGCCCAAGGTACACATCCCTTAAAAAAGGGGTTCTGGCTTTTCTGCCCCTTTCCCAGGGAAAAAAAAGTAAAAAACCCAAAGCACCACGGGTAAAGTAAAAATATAAATACGATAAAAAAGGTAAAAACTCTTTCAGGGAAGGGAAAACATAAAAATTACTCAAGTTGGCGGGTGCTGGCCAATGTAAAATTTTTGGGTAAACCTTTTTTTTAACTAAATCCCCAAAGTCCACAAATCCCTTACTGGCATTTAAAAGAGGGCTCAAACACAACCTTGTCCTTTCTGCTCCAGAAACCGCCACAGGAAACCCCGGGGGGTACAGTCCGGGGACAACTCCCTTATGTTTTTTTTTTTACCGAGTTTTATCCCAGGGGAAAGGCCACGTCACGGGTGGCAACAGTTATTTAAACAGTAACCCTAAAAAGTAATTAAAAACATTATATTAAAAAAGAGAAGTTTTTTAAACCAAAAAATACCTATAAAAGTAAGGTAACCACCAAAAAATACAATAAAAGATACTTTAAAAACAGATGAAGGTTTTAAACCCCCAATCGCCCCTTTTTGGGGCAAAAAATACATCCCCTCCCCACTGAAACACAGGTTTATTTATTGAAATTCACACATAGAGGGCTTTTAAAATTTCCTTTAGTCATCGGGGGTCACTTATTAGTCCTCCCTTTCTCACCTTTTTTACCCTTTTCCTTGTTTTTGGAAAAGGGATTTTTTTTGCATTATTTTCACTGTTTTTAAATGTTAACAAGATTTTTAAAAATACTTTAATAAACATAACTCAATAAAATAAAACAGGATTTTATGTCCCTTGGGATTAAAAGGGAAAAAGCATTTTCCCCCCCAATTTTAAGGAATGGGGAAAACAAAACATTTAGTAGGGCCCACTGATAGACTCCCCTTTGGGGGCTGGCACATGTGGGAAACCATCTGTTGTAACAAAATTCCAAAAACCTACAAGGGGCAGAACATAAAACCGGGTGTTGGGGTTAAAAACCCCCGCAAGGGAAAACTCGGAAACAAATTTGTAAAAAAAAACTAGAAAGAAAGGGAAAATTAACTAAAAAACACAAAGTATTCCCATTTTCCCCCCTTGGGCCCCTTTAAGTTAACATTTTTTTTTTTTTTTAAAAGGTAGTTTTTATGTTTTTAGCCCGCCGTGGTCACAGCATAATACTTTTTGTAGTTTTTATGTTGTATTCTCTTGGGTGATTTCGTGTTGGGTCCCCAGTTCCTTTTTCCCCGGAGAGTGGGCCGGGGGTACCTTTTAGGGAACCCTTCTCTTTTATTTTATCGAGGCTTGGGGGCCCGCCCAACTTGGGCTGGGTTTCCCCCCAAATCTTAAAATAGTCCTTTATTTTAAAGGGGGAAAAAGGGGGAGAGAGGAGAAGGGAAAAAAAATATAAGTGGAAGTATAGAAAAGGGAAAAGAAAGGGAAGGGGGGAAACCCAAGAAAAAAAGTGAAGGAGGAGGAGGGGGAGGAGGAGAGGAGGAAGAGGAAGCGGGAAGGGGGGAAATCGGGGCAGAAATATAAAGATGATTAATTATGGGTGATTTCACAGATAGCCACAAAAAAAATACTCACAATCACAGAGGCACACCAACCTACATACAAATACGTATATACAAAAACTTAAAATTTAAAATATGTAAATTCATATATAATTTTATATCTATATTTTAAATTTTATATATATATTATATTTTGTATATATGTATTATACAAAAAATAAAAACACACACACCCCTTAGAAAACACATACACCTTAGACAAACCCCCCCCACACACACACACAACCAAACACAGGGAAACATGTGGTTTTTTTTACATTATAAAAATTGAAATTATTTTATTTTTATATTATTTTATAATAATATTATATATTTAAATATAAATTTTTCCCGTTTTATAAAATTTTTGTAGAATGTATACACACCCCCACCACACACACCCACACACCCCACACCCCATATATATATATATATATATATATTAAAATATATATATATATATACATTTTTATATATTTTTATATTATATATATATTTATAATTTTTTTTACATATTATATATATAATATATTATCTATATATTTATTGGTTACCTTTTGGTTTTGGAAAAACAAGGTTACCTTTTGTTTGGTTTTGGTTAGATTTGGTTCGTTTTGGTTAGGTTAGGTTTTGGGTTGGGGTTTAAAAGCGTTAGGTTTGGTTGGTGGGGGTTTGGGTTGGGGGGGGGAGGGTTTTAAAATACATTTGGTTAAATAGATAGTCCCAAAACCTACTCACAACACATAAGACCAAAAACACACAAACCTAAAAAAAAAAAATATAATTTTTTTTTATTTCCTATATAAAAAATATATTTTTATATATATTATTATATATATATATAAAATATATATATATTTTTTAAATAAAATGCACACACAAAACCCCCCCACACCCACCACACACACAACACACCCCAAAACCACAGGGGGTGTATATATATAATTTTTATATGCATATAAATAAGGGTACCCAGCGGGAAAATATACATTTACTGAGCGGGCGCTTATAGTGGGCCGCCTTTATTATCCCCCACGGGCCCTTACATATGTCTTCTTCTCCCCTACGGAAAATAAAGGGCAACGTTCCCCCCCTCGGGTCCATGGGAGGGGGGGGGGGGTTTACTAATCGAAGGTCAAAAAAATCTTTTTATCCATGTTGGGGGAGGATAACCCCTCGCCCGGTTTGGGGTGCTGTGACCCAAAAAAAACGGGGAAACTCTCCTGGAGGACTCACCTGCTTGGCTTCCTTTTTTTTTTTTTTTAACCTTTTTGTGTCTGATGTAATTTTAAAAAGAAAACTTTTATAACCTTTTTTGACAATCTTGCCCCGGGAAAAAAAATAGGCGGGCCGGGGGGGGGAAAAAAAAAAGAAAAGCAAAATTTAACAGCCTTTTTTTTTTTTTTTTTTTAAAAAATCATTAGAAAAATTTTTTACATCTTGTAATTTTTACAATTTTAAAAGTGACTTTTTTAATTTGTTTTTACTGTATATATGTATGTTTTTATACCATACAGACCAAAAAAATAAATTTTCATTTTGTTTTGTGTGGGGTTTAGCGCGCGTGCGGGGTTTTTGGGGTGTGTGTGGGTTTAAAGCATATAAAAATATTGAGTATTATACATACATATACTTCATGGTGCGTTTGTTGGGGTGTTTTCCACACACCACATGGAAAAGGGAATGTACAAAACATTAGGGGAAATACGATAAAAAAGGGGAAACCCACTTTTAGCGTTTTTTAAATGCGTACTTTTAAATTTTTTAAAAAATAATTTTTTTGTCTTGGGTTTAAGCGAACCTTAGGGCGGAAAAGAAATAGATCACCCACCAAAAGGGAAAAGCATTTGGAAATTCAAATTTGGGAAATTTCAAAATTTTTTAAAATTTTTAAAAAATTTTACGGGGAATATTTCATGAAATTTTTTTTAAAGATACAAAATTTTATATATTATAAAATTTTATTAAAATATATAAAATATATGTGTGTGTGTTTTGTGTGTTGTGTGGGGTTTGTGTGTGTGTGTGTGTGTGTGTAAAGTGTGTGTTTTTTGTGTGTGGTGTATTTGTGTTTGTATGTGGGATCCACACACACCCCGGAGAGTACAGTGCTTCGAAACATGAAATACCCGATCTTAATGGGGACACTCGTCCCTGTTTCTCGACTTCTCGTTATTCAGGCCCGCAGTGAGTCTTTTCTAAGATTCCCTTTCCCGCCCCTCCTCATCCTGGGCCCTTTCAATGTGTGAGTGCGTTTGTGTGTGTTTTGTTGTAAAGTAGCACAGACACATATTATGGGTGTATACACATAACTATATGTACTTAAAAAATGTAGCAAAAATTACTACAAAACCTACATACATACATAATGCAAAGAATACAGTTTCATTGCTGAAATTTTTCCCCTTCATTTCGAGGTTTTCTTCTGCCTTTTTAATTCCCTGGGTAAGGGTGGGCCCCTTGCGGTGAGGATGCTGTGCCCAAAAGAAAACGGGTTTCCCACATTTTAGCGACTCCCGTGCGGGGGAGTCGTTTCTTATTTTTAAACCCTTTTTTAGTGTATTTTGATAAAAAATTTTCCCAAAACCCCATTTAAAAAACCCCTTTGTCCCGGAAAAAAATTTTAACCCCAAAAAAAGAATTAATTTTTAAAGAATGAAAAAATAAAATTTGATTTTTTTTTTTAAACCCGCTATTTCTTAAACTTGTTTTAAAGATATGTACGCATTTTGCACGAAAAAGATAACGTTTTATAAAGAACTTGTTTTGTATTTGATACGCATAAAATCGCCAAAGTTTTATAAAATTAAAATTATTTAAAATATATATATATATATTATATATAATACTACCTTTTACATCATATATATATATTTTATATATATATATAATATTTTAAAAATATAAAATAAAATTATAGTAAAATTTAAAAGATAGATTGATAGATAGATTATATAGAAAAAAAATATATATTTTATATAAAATTTTATTATATATGTTTTATATACATATATTATAATATATATATATTATATTTTAATATCATAATATTATATATATAAAATATATTATATATATATATATATAATATATTATATGTATGGAAAATTTTTAAAACTTATACATGTAAAATATTCGTAAAAATATTACACATCCCCACCCCACAAACCACACACCCACACACCCCCACACACACACACAAACACCACCACACCTGGGGGTTTGTGTGTGTAATAATGTACATTATACACACATATTATTTATATATATATATATATAATTATATATCTTTTAAATATATATATATAAATACAAATAAATATATTATATATATATAAAATATATATATATATATATTTATTAATATATTATTTATATAACCAAAAAATATACCCTATCCATACATAAAAAGGTGTATGTGTTTAGGCGTTTTTTTCATTTTTGTATATAAAAACACTTTTATTATTTTATATATGTAAATATATAAAAATAAAAATTTGAATGGGATGTATATATGTAATTGTTATATAATATATATAAAATATATTATTTTATATATATAAATTTTATATATATATATAAACCCCCCACACACACACACACACCAAAACCCCCACCCCACACACCCACCCACACCTATTTTATATATATATATATATATATATATATATATATATAATATATTAGATTATAGTTTTATATATTATATAAATTTTTATATAATATTATATATATTATTTATATTATTATATATTATTGGATATATATATATATTTATATATAATAAAAAATATATAATACGACCCTTTTTGGGTTTTTTTTTTTTTATTAAAAAAAGCGATTCTGTTTTGTCATCTTATCTCATCATTATCGTTATCATCTCATTATCACATTATTATCCTCTTTTCATTCAGTACTGCGTTATTTCATCAAAATCGATTATTAAACATTATTATTACAAATTTTTGCATTTATAAAAATTTTTCATTGTAATTTTACTACTACTACTACACTACTACTAAAAATATAATAAGAATAAAGAAATAACCAAAAATACGAATTTATAAAAATTTTTTTATATCTTCTTTTGATTAAACAAAATTATTGTAAAAATTACAGTTATAAAAAAGTTTTTTTTACAATTAAATTTTTAATAAAAAGTAAAAATAATTATATAAACAATAATGTTGATAACAATATTTAAATCATTAATGTTATTACTATAATTATTTTTTTTATTTTTTCGGGGGGTTTTAACATTTTTATGTAATAAACTACAAAAAAAGTAGTTTGTAAAAAATGATAATATATATAATAATAAAAATAACAATAATAAAGGTTTAAAAATAATAAAAAGTGATATGAAATTTTAATAGTAATAACAATAATATAGGGAAAAAATAATAAATTATGATAATACTATAATATATAAACAACAAACAACAACCCAAAAATAATAAAAATAAAAAAAAAATAATAATAATAATCATAAATCATAATAATAATAAAAATATCATAATATAATAATAATATAATTTTTTATTATTATTACTATTTATAATGATAAAAAAATAATAAAAATAATAAAAATAATAAAAATAATAATAAAAATTGCCAAAATCATCGTTGAAACGAAAAAGCACTTTTTTCATTTTAACTCCAAAAAGGGTATATTTCGCTAGATTTTTCATCTTTTCCGACTTTAGGGAATTTTATTCTTTTACTTTTTATTATTTGGAACGTTACGGATATTTCATTATTATCATCGTTTTTCATCATTATTATTTTTTATCCCTCAAACTTTAACCCAAATTTTTATCCTATAAAACATCATTATTGAAAATTTTTATCATCCTTCTTTTTATTTCAAAATTATTACAAATTTTTGCAGTTAATTTTTTTTTTTTTTTAAATTTTAAATAATAACCCGCATCAATAATAAAAATAATAATAACAAAAAATAACAAAAATAAAAAATTTTATAAAAAATTACTTTTTTTAAAAATAATTATCACTATTTTTTTTTATTATCGTTTTATTTTTTTTTTTTGCAAATTTTGGAATAACAAATGGGGTAAATTTTTAATTTTAAATAACGACAATAATAATTTAATAACTTTAAAAATAACTATTTAAAATTATTAGTATCATTTTATTGTTATTATTCAGGGTTTTAATACTTTTTTTGTAATAATACTAATAATGGCGGAAGGCAAAGGGGAAAACCCCCACCTAAATTTTCCAAAAAAATCATGGGAAATTTCCCGATTTCCAAATTTCCCTTTTGGACAGGGCCTTGAAAAAAATTTCTCTACTACTACTACTACTACTAAATTTAAAAATAAATAAAATAATTAAATATAATGATAAATTAAAATAATAGTGATAAGATTTTTTAATAATAAAGATAATAATAATTACTAAAAATAATAAAATAATATAATTAATAAAAAATAATATAAATAATATACATAATAATAATAAAACAAAAACAACAACAACAAAAAAAATAATATAATAAATAATAAACAATATAATAATTTAAACTCTGAATTTTTCCGCTTTTTTTTTTGACTTTTTTTTTTTTTCCCCTTTTTTTTATTATAAAAGGAAGCGATTATTGTTTTTTATCATCATTATTACAACGGTTTTCATCATTAATTTTCGTTATCCTCATCAATTTTCATCATTATTACCTCTTTATCATCATTAAATTTTAATTATTATCTTTAATATCCCTCATCATTATCATTATCATTGGGAATTTTTGCAGTTTTTAATAATAAAAAAGATAAAATAAATTTATAATAATAAAACCCAAAAACACAACAACAACAAAAACAATTAATAAGGGTAATAATGATAAAAATAATAAAATAATAAAATAAAATAATAATAATAATATCAATAATAATTAACATTGGCCCAAAAACGTCTTAAATCGAAAAAAGTGGCCTTTTGGAATATAATCTCAAAAGTCTATATTTCGCTTAATTTTCCGGTCTTTTTTATTAAAAATGGAAGCGATTACTGTTATTATCGTCGTTATTATCATCTTTTTTCCTCATTATTATCCTCTTTATCATCATTACTGCAATTCGTTATCTTCAATATCATCATTATTATCATTATTAATATTGCAGCTATAATAATAATAATAATAATAATGATAATAATAATAATAATGATAATAATAATGATAACAATAATAATAGTAATAATAATAATGATAATAATAATAATAATAATAATATCAACAATAATATTAATGATTGCTAAAATCATATTGAAATCGAAAAAGCGGCCTTTTCCAATAAAATCTGAAGAAGGCCCTTTTCGACTTTTGGGATTTTTTCTTTTTTTTTCCCTTTTTATTATAAATGGAAGCGATCACTGTCATTATCATTAGTATAATCGTTATCATCATTATTATCATTATCATCATCATTATTCATCATTATTATCCTTTTTATCCCATTCCATTACTGCAATTGTTGTCAACAATATCATCATTATTATCCTTATTATTGGAAATTTAAATTGCAGTTATAATACATTTTTTGCAATTATACTCATAATAACAACACAAAAATAATAATAACAATAAAAATAATAATAAAGTTTTTATTGTAATAATTTATATCATTCTTTTAATTATTATCGTATTGTAATTATTAGGTTATATTTCTTTGCAATTTGGTACTAATAAAAAATAATAATAATGATAATAATAATAATAACAATATTATAATAACTTTTAATATTATTATCATTATCATTATTATTGCTATTATTATACTTATAATACATTATTATGTAATAATACTAACAAAATAATAATAATAATAATGATAATAATAATAATAATAATAATAATAATAATAATAATAATAATAACAATAATAATAATAATAATAATAATAATAATAATAATAATAATAATAACAATAATAATATTAATAATAATAATAATAATAATAATAATAATGCTGATAATAATAATAAGGAAATAATAATAATGATAATAATAATAATAATAATAATAATAATAATAATAATAATAATAATAATAATAATAACACGGGGTTACAAAAAATTATTTTTTGTAAGTTGTCTTAGTTTTTTTTAACTGATTTAGAGCAAATCTGCATCGCTGAATCCAAAAATGCCATCCATTTTCCCCGATCAGGTCAATTTTTTCATCTAAGTGAATATAGGAAAAATCGTTTTTTTTTACGAAGTGGAATACATTAGAGCGTTATTTTTGTTTTATTTGTGTTACTTATACATCCGATATATATATTTTTTTTTCTTACCCAATTTATAATTATCGACATGTTGCAAACATTGATCGGTATCTGTATTGACATCAACATTGCATTACATTGGTAACTATTACAATATCTACTGATCAATGCTGAACATCGATCAGAATTGATCAGTTGATCAGTAGACAGGACACTAATAAAGACAGATGCATGAAAACAGATGTTTGGTCATATTGATCATTCAGTGCTGAGACTTCCGTTTCTTTGAGCTCCTCGAATGTGCAGCGGCAGGGATGTCTCTCTTCAAAGTCCAACAGTAATCGGCCATCATGACTGCATCCCACCGTCCCTGATGCCTGGTCTCCATCTCCTTCATGTCTTGATGAAATCTCTCTCCCCCTGTTCGTCGCTCATTGATCCCAGATTCTCAGGAAACCGATCCATGTGTGAGAATAGGCAGTCAGCATTTTGGTGACGAGTTCTGCGTAGTTGCTGCCTTGTGTGTTGCCAAGGAAGTTCTTTACGACCAGAACAAATGCCTTCCACGCTTCCAGTTCGACTTTATTCATTGAGTTTTCAAACTCTGGATCTCTGATGAGCTGACGTAGTTGAGGTCCGTCAAAGATGCCAGCTTTCAATTTCTCCATGGTCACTCCTGAAAAAGCATGGCACAGATCATCCACTCATGATGACACTAACGAATTTTCTCCAGCAGATACTTCACCGCTTCATACTTCTCCTTCAGTGTAGTCGAGTGAGCCAGCGGTATAGAGGCAAACTGGTTGCCGTTGTGCACCAGAACGGCTTTCAGCGATCTCTTGCTGCTGTCAATAAACAGTCTCTATTCTACAGGTTGGTACTGTGGCAATCCAAGATTGTGCAGAAGCTATGAAACATCTGTACAGTACACAAGTTTTCTCTTCAGAGAAAAAACGAAGGTATTCTTGATGTCTGTTGCGGTGGAAAGTGATGCGAGTACTGTCAGAAAGAAGTTTTTTTCTTCAGTCTTGATGCCAACAATTTGGCGGATGACTTTGGCAAGTTGAGGTCACGGACAAGATCATTTAGCTCCTTCTGTGAAAAGGGATCGGAGCGTCATCGGCATAACATCACAATCAAATAATAAAAACCAAATAAAATAACAAAAATAATTTTATAAAAAAAAAATATTTATAACATTCTTTTAATTATTATGGTTATTATTGTAATTGTTATAGTTTTTTTTTATTATACTAATAATAAAAGTAATAGTAATAAGAATAATAACAAAAATAATGATAGAAATAATAATAATAGTGACAATAATTATAATAATAATAAAATTATAATGATAACAATAATAATAATAATAATAATAATAATAATTGCCAAAATTATGATTAAAATGGAGACAGATCATTTTGGAGTATAATGTCAATATGCCATTAATAAAATTTGCAACTTTCTCGACTTTTGGGAATTTTTTTCTTTTTCCTTTTTTATTATATATGGAAGCGATTACTATTATTTCCATCATTATCATATTACTTATCATTATCATTATTATCGTTATCATCATCATTATCATTAATATTATCCTCTTTATCTTCATTACTGCAATTATTAGCAGCAATATCCTCATTATTATCATTATTACTGCAATTATTGCAGTAATAATATGTTCTTTTGTAATTATACTACTACTACTACTACTACTTAGTAATAATAATAATAATAAAAATTTGTAATAATAATAATAATAATAATAATAATAAAATACAAAAATAACGAGTTGATTATAATCATTTATATAATTCTTTTAAATATTATAGTTATTATTGTAATTATTACATATATAATAAGTTTTTTTTTTCAATTATGCTAATAAAAAAAGTAATAATAATCATTAAATAACTATAATAATAATAATAATGAAAATAAAATAATAACTACAAGTATTATTTTTATCATTATCATTGTTATTATTACGATATAATACATTTCTTATGAAATACTACTACTATTAAAAGTAATATAATAATAATAATAATAGAAAATAATAATGTAATAATAAAATGGTGATAATGATTATATTAATGATAAGGGATAATAAATAGTAATAATAAAAATAAAAATATAAATAATAATAATATAATAATACATAATAAAAAACAATAATAATTATAAAAAAAAAATAATAATAATGACAATAATATAATAATGATAATGATAATGATAAAAATAATAATTAATAAATAATAATGATAATAATAAGAACAACAACAATAATAATAATAATATAATGTAATAATAATAATAATAATAATAATAGACAAAATCATAATTGGAATTGAAAAAGCGCATTTTGGAGTATACTCCAAAAGGCTATATTTCGCAAGATTTCCTTTTTATAATAGATTTAAGCGATTATTATTACCCATCATTTTATCGTTATCATCATTATTACATCCTTATTATCCTCTTTATCTCTTTATTGCAATTAATATCATAAATATCATTACTATCATTATTATGCAATCATTCCAGTTATATTATACATTTGTAATAATACTAATAAAACAATAAAACAACAATAATAACAATTTATGATATTTTTTTTACAAAATTATTTAATTATTATCGTTATCATTGTAGTTGTTATATTTTCTAATAGTTTTTTTTACAATTATGCTTACAGTGAAAGTAATAATAATAATAATAATAATTAATATCATTATAATTATAATTTTTAATATTTTTATTATTATTAGTATTTTTTATTATTACAGTTATGATATAATTTTCATGTGATAATACTAATAATAATAAAAACAATAATAATAATAATAATAATGATAATAATAATAATAATAACAATAAAAATAATATGGGTGGGGTTTCCCACGCGCATGGTGATGTGAAGCGATGGTGTGGTAGCCTAGATAGTTTAAGTGCTTGCATGCCTTCTGCTTGCAGCTTCCACCCCTGGCTAGCCCAGTGCGAAAAGGGAGCAGCTTCTGCATAAGTCTCCCCTGCCAGGTCACAGCCTCTCCATCATCAAGACTTCTGCAGTGCCTCCTCGTGGCCACCCATGGGTAACTGGGTACCTTGCGGTCCCAGGCTAAATCTGTGGGGGATCTCGGAGCAGCAGGAGGCCCCAGAGGTACGTCCAAAGTAAATGGAAATGCTGGGGAGGGGTGTTGTCCTCCCACCCAGCAAGTAAGGCGGTGTGTGAGTCCCGCTGGGAGGGCAAATGTCGGGTGCGGATTGGAACGAGAGTTCTTCGTCCCGCCTGCGCCCAGGCAGGCGCCAACCCACCATGAAGCTTGTGGGGGAAAGCCCTCGGGAACCCCACAGGTGGATAGGCGGTCCCACAGCCTGCCGACCTCCTTTATTTGGGGCTGTGTTGGCGGGGGCGGCAGAGGTGGCATGCACCCGGAGTGACCACCCAAGGCTTAACCTCAGGTGTGCTTTCCGGGTAGGTGCTTGGAACATCCGGTCCTTGCGGCAGGATGAGTGGTTACCTCTGCTACCCGCGGGAATTGAAGCGACTGGGAGTTGAGGTGGCTGCCCTCTCAGAGGTGAGAAGACTTGGTAGGGGCACGATCAGTGTGGGTGGTTACACCTACTACTGGTCGGGCCGTAGCGATGGTCACCACCCCAGGTGTAGCCATAGCCATCTCCAGTCGACTTCAGCCCGCGGTAGTCGAGGTGACACCGGTTGATGAGCGTATCATGGCACTGAGACTGAAGCATGCTTTTGGCTTCTTGTCTCTTATTGCTGTATACACTCCTACCGATGTATATAAAACCGATGTGAAAGAGGCGTTCTACGCCAAACTCGCATCTGTGGCAGACGATTGTCCCCGGCGAGACATTCGCATTGTTCTGGGGCGACTTCAATGCGGTACCCCGGCTGTGACCGAGCGGGGCTACGAGATGTCTGTCGGTCCCCATGGCTCGGGAGCTGATCCCAGCAGCGAGAATAGCCTCCTTCTCCGGGACTTTGCTAGGTCCCAGAAAATGAGGATCTCTGGCTCCTGGTACCAGCGCTCAAACTCGCATCGCTGGACTTGGTACAGCGATACGGGTAATGTGGCCAAGGAGATCGACCACATTCTTGTCAGCACACGATGGAGGATCCTCCAGAACTGCAGGGTTTACTGGAGTGCTGAGTTCTGTGGCACCGACCATAGGCTGCTTGGGGCTACCCTGCGGGTCCACTTCAAAACTCCCCGTCCCTCCAGTGGCCACCCTAAGGTGTTTCACTTGGACAGACTAAGGGAGGAGGAGTGGGGCCCGTGGTTCGCCACGGCAGTCTCTGACCGATTCACAGAAACCAGCAACCTGACGGACCCAGTTGCTCTGTGGGAGTCCTTCATGCGTGTAACACTCGAAGCAGCTCAGGAGTCCATTGGCGTACGCCCAAGGACAAGGCAGAATACCATCTCCCTGGAGACATTAGAGGCCACTGAAGCGTGTCGCAAGGCTCGGCTGAATGGGAATCAAGTCTTGCGTCGTTCCATGGTGCGTAGGGCTCGGGACACTGCTGAGAAGGGACAAGGAACAGTCTATCGGGAATTTTTGCTGGGGAGGTTTGAAGGCCATTTCTTGGAAAAATGACCTTCGCCCTGCCTACCAAGCCCTGAGAAAACTGAACCCTAAGCCCTCCCACAGATGACTGCATCCGATCACGGATGGACGGATCATCTCAGATCATGTTGGGTTCGTGAACGTTGGGCTGAGTATTTTGAAAAAGTTGTACCAGGTGGACCCTCTAACAGTTAGCTTGGATGCAAGTGATGTCGCAGTGCCTGTGCCGGACCCACCCATCAGCGAGGAAACCCCCTACCCTAACAGAGGGTTTGGCTGGCGATTTCCAAGCTGAAGAGTGGGAAAGCTTCAGGATATGTATATCCCCGCTGAACTGCTAAAGGCTGGGGGTGAACCTATGGCTCGGGGCCTGCATACAGTCCTGACTGCCATTTTGGCGTCTGGTACCATTCCCCCCGACCTGCTGAGGGCGTGGTCATCCCTCTCTGGAAGGGGAAGAGGGATCGATGGGACTGTAGCACTACCGTGGCATTACACTGCTCAGCATACCAGGCAAGGTTCTCGCCCACATTCTTCTGAAACGGATCCGCAACCACCTACTGAGGCACCAAGACCGGAGCAGTCTGGATTTACTCCTTGCAAGTCCACAATAGACCGTATACTAGTGCTCGAGTATTTGGAACGCCCTCGTGAGTTGCTTGCAACCTACATCGGACCTCAAGAAGGTTTTTACTCGGTGCATCGGGAATCGCTATGGGAGATCCTGAGGCTCAGGGAATCCGACACAGATTATTGGGCCCGATAGCAAGCCTCTATACTGGTACTGGGAAAATGCTGTAAAGTGTGGTGGGGGTATGTCAACTTCTTCCCTGTTAATTCAGGGTGAGGCAAGGCTGTGTCCTTGCACCCACACTTTTTAACACTTGTATGGACTGGATAATGGGGAGAGCTACTAGCCAAAGTCAGTGCGGAGCACACTAGGCAATATTAAGGTCTCAGACCTTGACTTTGCCGACGATGTTGCCATCCTATCTGAGTCCTTGGAGTCACTTGTGGCGGCTCTTGATGCATTTAGCAATGAGGGGAAGCCCTTAGGCCTAGAGGTCTCCTGGACCAAGACCAAGATTCAGGACTTGGGGGCCTGTTAGGGAACCCGTTCAGTCGATCCATGCTTTTCGGCGAGGACGTTGAAGTCACAGAAAGTTTTACTACCTTGGAAGCGTAAATCCATATCTCTGGGTTTTCAGACCGGAAGTCAGTAGACAGATTGTCTGGCAACAGGAGCCATGAACTCGATCAACAAGACGTTTGGAGATGTCGGTACCTATGCAGAAGACCAAGCTGCGTGTCTTCAAGGCCCTTTATACTTCCAGTTTTGCTCTATGGAACGAAACCTGGACGCTATCCAGTGCCTTGGAGTCTTGCCTTGATCCTTTTGTAACAAGTCCTTCGCCGGATCATGGGGTACAGTTGGCAGGACCACGTGTCCAACCGGCGGTTACACCGTGAGACTGGCATGGGACCTGTTACTTGCATAATCCGGATTGCCAAATCAGGGTATATGCCACCTAGCTCGGTTCCCTGGGACGACCTGCCCATCAGGTTGTTTTCTCTGCGAGACAACCCTGGGTGGAGGAGACCTGTGGGACGTCCTAGGAGATCATGGCTTGGGCAGCTCGACGAGACCTGTCGCGAAAATTAGAGATGGGCCGTGTGCCTGCCTGGAGACTCGCCTCGAGGGATCCTCGTGGCTAGAAGCGAAGGGTGGATGCGGCCATGCGCCCCCGTCGGCGTTAGCCCTTGATGATGATGAAAAACAATAATATAATAATAATAGTATAATAATAATAATAATAATAATAATAACAATAATAATAATAATAGTGATAACAATAACATAAGAATAAGGATAATGAAGATAATAATAATAGTAATAATAATAATGATAAAAATAATGATAAAAAATAATAATATAATAATAATAATAAAAATAATAATAACAATAATATTAATAACCAAAAACAACAACAATGATTAAAAATGAATAATAATATAATTTTTATTATTATTATTCATTACCAATATCATCATCATCTCTATTATTGCATATTGGAGGTATAATAAAAATTTGTGTAATTATACTAATAATAACAATAAAAATAACAATAACAATAACAATGATTTTTAACAAATTTTTTATATCATTTTTTTTATATTATTTATATCATTATTCATATCGTTATTATTGTAATTATTTCAGATATAATAACTTTTTTTTCATTATACAATATAAAGGTAATAATAATGATAATAATAATAATAATAATAATATAATAATATAAAATAAATATAAAAAAAATAAATATTATTATTGTCATTATTTTATTATTATAGTTATAATAGATTTGTATGTAATAATACAAATAAAAAGTAAAAATAGGAGTAAAAAATAAGAAAAATTAAAGATAATAATAAAATAATGATAATAATAAAAATGATGAGATAACAAATAAAAATAATAATAATAATAATAATAAATAATAGCATTAATAATAATAATGATAATAATAGTAATGATAATGATAATAATAATAATAATAATAATAATAACAATAGCATTAATAATAATGATAATAATAATAATAATAATAATAATAATTACTGTTTATTATTATCATTATTATCATCGTTATCATAATTATCATCGTTATCAAATCATTATCATTATTATTATCCTCTTTATCATTGTTGCAATTATTATCATGAATATCATCATTATTATCATTATTATTGCAATTATTGGAGTTATATTTTCTTTGTAATTTTACTAATAATAACAATAATATCAATTAAGATAACAATAAGAACAACAATATCATAATAAATATTATTATTATTATTATCATTATTATTGTTATTATTACAGTTACAATAGACTTCTATGTAAAAATACTAATAATAAGTAATCGTAATAATAATAAGAACAATACTGATGATAATAATAATAATAATAAATAATAATAATAATAATGATAATTAATAATAATAATAATAAATAATGATAATAATTTTAATAATAATATAACAATAATAATAATAATAATAATAATAATAATTATCATCATATCATCATCATCATCATCATCATCATCATCATCACAATCATAATCTTCATATTAATCATAATAATAATGATAATAATAATAATAATAATAATGATAAAAATAATAATAATGATAATGATAATGATGATAACTACAACATCACAACAACAATAACAATAATAATAATAATAATATAATAATAATAATAATAATAATAATATAATAATAATGTTACGCCGGCCGCCTCGTCTCTCTGCCCCCAAAACACGAGGCAGGCTAGGCAGACGGCGTGCTATCCACAGGGTCGTGAACACTGAACAGCTCCAAGAGGCACCAGCACCACAGCGTCCCAAGAACACCACGAGAGGAAACGCCAAGTGGCGAGGCAGTGCACGAAATAAACACAAAATGACAGTCTTTCCTTTATTTACACAAGTTATTTACCCGTACACTTTTCTATAGGCACAATACAGGGGGGAAACCAGCATGTCACACTGCACGCTACAGCTTATAACAGAGCAACACAAAGTTTATATCAGGTCACAAAGGCACACACGAGGTCTTCACAGGAGCAGCACCCAACTCCGCCCTCTCTTGCTTGTTCCTCCGCTCCTCCGCTCACAGCCAGCTGCGTCATGTTTGCCCAGGTCCCTTCATGTTAACACATGCCCAGGTCATCCTTTTCATGTTAACACATGTTTCGCACAGAGACAAAGACCCACTGGCGTAGCACTATCCCCCCCTATCAAGCAGACGACCCGTCTGCTCTGTCATACCTAAACCTGAAACAAACTACAGAAAATTTAAATAAAATTAGTTCTCAGAAAAACAAAAATCTTTCATCCAGCGCGGCTTTCTTCGCTCTCGCTGGGGTCTCTCTGGGGGAGGTGTGGGCGGCGGTAGATTGGCAGTGGCACCCAGAGGGGTATCTCCTGTCCCAAGACCTGGCTCATGGTCACCATTGACGTCTGCTGCATCGCCCTCACCGTCCAAATGCTCGTCCTCATCTCGGTCAGCGTCTGCCACGTCCTCATCCCCACTACTGGGGCTAACGTCATCTTCTTTTTCACCATGGCCCCAGGAGTAGCTTCCTGGCCCATGGTAACGCCACAGCCGGTCCACGTGGACAACAGAGGGTCGTTTTCGCCCTCTGCGAATTCGATAGGTGACATCAGAGAGGGCCGCTACCACGTGTATGGCCCCTCCCAGGGGCTCTGTAGCTTCGGCGAGAGCCCCTCGCTTCCGACGCGGGTTATGCATCCACACTCTGTCACCTATGTTGTACCTCACTTCCCTCATGCGCCGGTCATAGGTCTCCTTCATGGCATGGCCGGGTACCTTGAGCTTGCCACGCACTCGTCGGTGCACCTCCACCAGGTTAGTGGCGCTCCGGTGCGCCAAGTCTTCGAGGAAGTCAGGCAACGGCCCCACACCAACCAACTCCTCGCTCCCCGACGACTCTTCTGGATGCTCCACTTCCTTACAAGTGCCCAGCTTTGCACCAGGGGGCACCTTCTGGGCCTTATCGGAGAAGTTAGCTACCAACACTGTAACTAACCCCTCCCCTTGGTCCAACAAGGCTCCGCCCAACCGCTACGCCATCAGCCAGCTGCAGGTTTTGAATGGGCTCCACGAGGCCCTCTACTCCACGTATCACTCTTGACAGTCGACACCGGATTCTAGACTCTGTCCTGGGGGCAAGGTGCAGTCGCTCAGCCGTAACTACCTCTGCGCAGCCAATCTCTGGAAGCAAGGGTACATC
>NW_023656839.1:0-3034 GCF_015228065.2 Penaeus monodon | reverse complement strand
ACCACCCCTTTTTTTTGCCCACCCCAAGCAAAAAAAAAATTAACACCCTTTATAACAGGGCAACACAAGATTTATCTCAGGCCAAGGGCACACACGAGGTCTTAACAGGAGCAGCACCCAACCCCGTCTCCTGGTTGTTCCTCCGCTCCTCCGCTCACAGCCAGCAGCGTATTTTTCCCCAGGTCCCTTTAGAACACATGTTTCGCCAGAGACAAAGCCCCAGGGCGTAGCAATATATATTATAAAAAATTAATATATATAAATTATATATTATATAATTATATATATAAATACAGGGGACACACACAACACACACCCCACACAACCACACAATCCCAAATATATATATATATAAAATAATATTATATTTTAAAAAATAATTAATATAAATATAATGCACACAGCCACAAACACACACACAACACACACACACACACACCAACACACACACATTTTAAATTATTATATATAATATATATAATATATATATATACAAAATTATTATATATATATATATTTTTTAAAATTTTATATATACATATATATATATATAAAATTTTTATAATATATATATATTAATATAATATTTTAACATATAATATTATTATAATTTTATAAATAATATAATATAAAATATAAATATATATATGATTTAGTATCCACACACACAACAAAAAAACACCACACACACATTTATGAATATTTTTATATAATATATTATTTTATATATATATATATATATATATTATTAATATTTATATTATATATATATTTTGGGGTGTGGTGTGTGTGTGTGTTGGGGGGTGTGTGGGGAAAGAAGAAGTAACGTTTTTTTTTATAATTAATTAAAATAATTTTTTTTTAAAAATTATATTATATATTTTAAAAATTTATATATATATTATTATATATGTGTGTAAAGAAAAAGAAAATGTTTATATTATATTGTATATATATTTTATTATTATATTTTTTAAACATTTTTAAATATTTATATAATATAATATATATTATTATTTAATATTTTAATATTTATTAGTTATAATATAATTATATATATTTAAAAATTTTATTATTACATAAAACCACATATAAACAATAAACACCCACCACCCCACCCCCCCCACACACCCCACACACACACAACACAAAATAACTCAACGCACACACACCCACCCACACCAAACCCCACACCCACCACACACACACACACACACACAACAACACTTTAATTTATTATATTATTATTATAATATTTATATAATATTATATATTATACATATATATAATATATATAAATATATATATATAACATATATATACAATATATTATAAATTAATTTATATAAAATAATATATATATAATAAAATTATATATATATAAAATTATATATATGTGTTTTATCTATCCATTACAGATAAATGAAGTATATTACATAAATAAATATATATAGACATATATTTAATATTAAAAATACATATTGTAGGTATATATTATAAAATTATATATATAAAATTATATTACAATATATATATTAATTAAAAAAATATATAATATATATTTATAATATATATATATACACATATATATATATTTTATATATATATATATATTATAATATTATATATATTATATATATATATATTATGTAGTTTTATCTATCCTTAAGATAAAGAAGTATATTACATATGATACATATAATGAAATATATTTAATATATATAACAAAGTAGTATTATTAAAATTATATATTATTTTAAAATATACAAATTTTATTATATATATATATGATATATTTTAAATATGTATATATTATTATATTATATAATATATATATATATAATTATAATATATATATAGTATATATTATAATTAATATATATATTATTATATATAATATATACAAAACAATATTATATTTATATATAAAATTTTTAAATATATATAATATATATAATAAATTAATTTTATATAATATATATATATATGTAAAATTTTATAATATTATATATTATATATAAAATATATATTATATATATAAATATACATATTATGAATATAATTATATATATTATATATGTATATGAAATATATAATATAAAATTTTAATATATATATATAATATATATATGTATATAATTATAATTATATATATATATATTATAATTATTTATATATAGTGGTATAAAATACACACACACACAACCCCACACCATATGTACTTTTGTTTGTGATGGAGAGAAACCCCTTAAATATAATTATAATAAAATATATAATATATATATTTTAATATATTATATATATATATTAAATATATATAATATATTATATATATATAATATATATATATATTATTTATTATATAATATATAAAATTTTTTTTAAAAATATATATATATAATATATATATATTATATATATATATTATATATATTTTATGTGTTATTTTATATTATATAATTTTATATATATATTAACACATACTAATGTATATAATATATTAAATATATGTCTATTAATTGTAATGTATGTATATATACTTATTTATTGTAGATGGATAGATAAAATACTATATATTTTATATATATAATTTTAAAAATTATATATTTTAAAATAAAAATAATATTTAATATATATATGAAATTATAGTATATATATATATATAATATTTTTAATATATATATGTATATTATATATATATTATATATAAATATATATATTAATATATATATATATTTATGTGTGGTTGTGTGGTGTGTTTGTGTGTGTGTTTTTGGTTGTGGGTGTGGGGTTTGGTGTGCGTGTGAGTGTTGTGTGGTGTTTTGTGTGTTGTGTGTGTTGTGTGTGGTGTGTGTGTGTGTGTTTATGTTTTTATTTTGGGTTTTTTGTATATATATAAATTATATAAAAATATATATTATATTTTATATATATAAATATATAAATATTAAATATATATATATATATTATATATTTTAAAAATATATAATATTAATTAATATATAATATATATTATATATTATTTTTAATATAT
>NW_023656838.1:0-3035 GCF_015228065.2 Penaeus monodon | reverse complement strand
TGCTTTTCCCTGAATTCTCTTAGTGACATACCAGCCGTAACAAGTGGGGGCCTGACCGGGATATGTGCGAAATGTCAATTAGCATTTTGTTAATAATTTGTTTTGCCATTTGTAACATGTGATTCCCTTGGTGTTGCACTTTTAATGTGTATTTTCTTAGCCGTTGTAACGCATGTTCCCGTTGGTATTGTTTTTTTATTGCAATTGACGCACGTCTCGTGCATTTTGGTCATTAAGACACCGGGTCACTTAATTGTGCAGTCGGTGCATTTCGGTGATCTTTGGTTTTATAAACAATAGTCTTTGTTTAGATTGTAACTTGACTTTTGTTGTTTGCTTGGTGACCATTTATGGCATTTTACTGTTCTTTGTGTTTACTTTTTTGTACATTTCTTTGTGATTTGAAACCGGTTTTGCAATTGTTGATCACGCGTTTAGTACATCCTATCTAGTTAGCTAGCTTATTTTCGCCTGTTTTTCTTCTTGGTGATTCATTATGTTCAGTGTTGAAAGTTTCGTTGATAATCCATCAGCCGAAGCGCTGGTCGGTCTCACTAAAGCCCAGTGGAGTGAGTTAGCCGCTCACTATTGCATCCCTATTCGGTCATCCTTGCGGAAGGATGAAATTCGTACATTAGTGACTGACTATTTGTTAGAACACAATGTACTGAGTGCGGATGATTTAGAGCTCTTGTGTCCTCGTGATGTCACGATGGCCCGCCAGTATGACCTGGAGAGCCGTAAATTAGACTTGGAGATGTTTAAGGCAGAGAATGAGCGGATGCGTCTCATGCAGAGACCCAATCAGGAACGTTATCCTCATTTTCGTGTAGAGGATGCAATCAAATTTGTTCCTAAATTCAATGAAACCGAACCAGAGTATTTTTTTATTCATTTTGAACGTGTTGCTGCCTTGCATGGTTGGCCCGAAGATAAGTGGGTATTACTTGTACATAGCGCATTTGTTGGCAGAGCACAAGAGGTTTTCTCAGCTCTGGATTTGGTACAATCACAGAATTATTATGTTGTAAAAGAGGCTGTGTTAAATGTTTATAAAAAGGTACCAGAGGCTTATAGACAAGATTTTCGTAATTGCCGTAAAGATGGTAAACAAACTTTTGTTGAATTTATCCGCCAGAAGCAACTATTGTGTAAAAAGTGGGTCGAGAGTGAACTTGATGCACTCGAGTACGATAAATTATTAGAACTGTTTATACTCGAAGATATAAAGAAGTGCATGCCTGTAAAGGTTCGCTCTCACATTGACGAGCGTGTCTGCGCACATTAGCCGAGGTCGGTAGTGCCGCCGATCATTTCGCTCTCACTAATCCTAATTACTATTGCAGATCTAATGAACCTTCATTCCCGTCAAACCAGCATAATAGTAAGAGGATGGAGTATAGTACCAGGAGGACTGACCTGCCAGATACCCATAGGACTGTAAATGCAAAGTCAGAAACAGGTGTGGTGTCAGGTGTGGGGTATATATATACGTATATCTGTGTATATATATGTATATATACATATGTATATATATTTGTATATGTATGTGTGTATATGTATGTATGTATGTATATATATATATATATATATATATATATATATATATATATATGCATGTATGTATATATATATATATATATATATATATATGTATGGATGTATATATGTATATATGTATGTATATATAAGTGTATGTATGGATGTATATATGTATATATGTATATGTATATATATGAATGTATATATATATATGTATATTTGTATACATATATGTATATATGTATATATGTATATATATGTAAATATATATGTATATATATATATGTGTGTGTGTGTGTGTGTGTGTGTGTGTGTGTGATATGTATGCCTATATAGGTATATATTTGAATATATATATATATATATATATATATATATATATGTATATGCATGTATGTATATATATGTATATGCATGTATGTATATATATGTATATGCATGTATGTATGTATATATATAATACATATATATACATATATATATATATACATGTATATATATTTACAGCATATATATATACATATATATACATATATACACATATATGTATACATATATACACATATGTACATATATATACATATACATATATATATATACATACATGCATATACATATATATACATAACATATATACATATATATATATATACATATATATTTACATATATATATATATACACATATATATATATACATACATATACATACATACATTTACATATATATACGTTACATATATTACATGTATGCATATACATATATACATACATGCATATACATAAATATACGTACATGCATATACATATATATATACATATACATATATATATATATATATATACATACATACATATACATATATATACATACATATATAGATACATATATACACATATATATACATATATATACATACATATATAATACATATACATACATACATATACATACATATATATACAAATATATATACATATGTATATATACATATATATACACAGATATACGTATATATATACCCCACACCTGACACCACACCTGTTTCTGACTTTGCATTTACAGTCCTATGGGTATCTGGCAGGTCAGTCCTCCTGGTACTATACTCCATCCTCTTACTATTATGCTGGTTTGACGGGAATGAAGGTTCATTAGATCTGCAATAGTAATTAGGATTAGTGAGAGCGAAATGATCGGCGGCACTACCGACCTCGGCTAATGTGCGCAGACCACGCTCGTCAATGTGAGAGCGAACCTTTACAGGCATGCACTTCTTTATATCTTCGAGTATAAACAGTTCTAATAATTTATCGTACTCGAGTGCATCAAGTTCACTCTCGACCCACTTTTTACACAATAGTTGCTTCTGGCGGATAAATTCAACAAAGTTTGTTTACCATCTTTACGGCAATTACGAAAATCTTGTCTGTAAGCCTCTGGTCCCTTTTTATAAACATTTAACACAGCCTTTTTTTACAACATAAAAATTCTGT
>NW_023656836.1:0-3043 GCF_015228065.2 Penaeus monodon | reverse complement strand
CTTCTTCTTTTCCTTCCCCCTCTTCTTTTTTTTTTTTTTTTTTTTATCTTTTCCTTTCTATTTTCCCTCTACTTTTTTCTTTCTTCTTTTTCGTCTCTTCTTTTTTTTTTTTTTTTTTTTTATTTTTTTTTTCTTTCTCTTCTCCTCTCCTCTTCTCTTCCCTTTTCTTTCCCCCATTTTTTTTTCTCCTCCTCTTCCTTCCTTTTTTTCCCTTCCCCTTCTTTTTTTTCTTTTTCTCTCCCTTTCTTTTCTCCTTTTCCTCTTTTTCTTTTTCCCTTTCCTCTTCTCTCCCTTTTTTTTTTTTCTTCCTCCCTTTTCTCTTTTTTTCCCCCCTTTCTTCTCTTTTTTTTTTTCCCTCTTTTTCCCTTACCCCTTTTTTTCTTTTCTCTCGTTTTTCCCTTTCCCTTTTTCCTTTCTCTTTTTTTTCCCTCTTTTTGCCCTTCTTCTCCCCTTTCTCCTCCTTCTTCCTTTTCCCCCCCCTTTTCCCCCTTTTTTTTCTTCTTTTTTCTCTCTCCTTTTTTTCTTTTTTTCTCCTTTCTTTTTTCCTTTTTTTTTTTCCTTTTTCTTTCTTTTTTTTTTTCCTTTCTTTTCCCTTTTCTCCCTCTCCTCCTCTCCCTCTTCCCCCTCTCTCTCCTTCCCCCCTTCTCTTTCCCTTTCCCTTTTCTTGTTTTTTTCCCCCTTTTCTCTTCTTTTTTTCTTTTCCTTTTCTTTTTCCCTTTTTTTTTTTTTTCCCCCCCCCCCCCTCCCCCCCCCCCCTTTTCTTCTTTCTCTTCTCCTCCTTTCCCTTTTTTCTTTTTTTCTTTTTCTCTTCCTTTTCCTTTTTCTTTTTCTCTTCTTCTTTTTTTTTTTTTCCCTCCTCTTCCTTCTTCCTTTTTCTTTTCCTTTTCTTTCTTTCTCCTCTCTTTTCCCCTTTTCCTCTTTTTTTTCTTTTTCCCTTTTTCCTTTTCTCCCCTTTTCTTTTTCTCCCCCTTTTCTTTTTTTTTTTTTTCCCCTTTTTTTTTTTTTTTTTTTTTTTTTTTTTTTCCCCCCCTTTTTTTTTTTTTTTTTTTTTTTTTTTCTCTTTTTTTTTTTTTTTTTTTTTTTCCCCCCTTTTTTTTTTTTTTTTCTTTTTTTTTTTTCCTTTTTCTCTTTCTTCTCTTTTTCTTTTTTCCCTTTTTTTTTTTTTTCTTTCTTCTTCTCTTCCTTTTCTTTTTTTTTTTTTTTTGGTTTTTTTCTTTTTTTTTTTTGTTTTTTTATTTTTTTCCCCTTTTTTTTTTTTTTTTTTTTTTTTTTTTCCCCCTTTCCCCTTTTTTTTTTCCTTTCCCTTTTTCCCTTTCTCCCCTCTTTTTTTCTCTTTTTTCCCCCCTTCTCTTTTCTCTCTTTTCCCCCTTTTCTCCTTTCTTTTTTTTTCTTTTTTTTTTCCCCTTCTCTCCTTTTTCCCCCTTTTTTTCTTTTTTTTTTCTTCCCCTTTTTTTTTCCCTTCTCCCCCCTTTTTTTTTTCCCCTCTTTTCTTTTTTTTTCCCCCTTTTCCCCCCCCCCCCCCCCCCCCTTTTTCCCCCCCCCCCCCCCACCCCCCCCCCCCCCCCCCCCTTTCTTTCTCTTTTTCCCCCTTCTCTCTTTTTCTTTTTCTTTTCCCTCTCTTTTTTTTTTTTTCCCCCCTTTCTTTTTTCTTCTTTTTCTATTTCTTTCTCTCTTCTATCTCTTTCTCCCTTCTCTCTCCCTCTTCTTCTTTCCTACTTCTTCCTTCTTTATTCTTTCTCTCTCTACCTTCTCTTCTTCTCTTTCTTCTCTACTTTCTCTTCTCTCTTTCTCTTCCCTCTTTTTCTCTATCTTCTTTCTCTCTTTTCTCTTCTTCTCGTACTCTTTCTCTTCTCCTTCTCTTCTTCTTCTTCTACTCTCTTTTTTTTTTTTTTTTCTTTTTTTTTTTTTTTTTTCCCCCTTTTCCCTTCTTTTTTTCCCCCCCTTCTTTTCTCTTTTTTTTTTCCCCTTTTTTTCCCCCTTTTCCTCCCCCTCCCTTCCCTCCCCCCCCCCTTTTTTTTCCCTTCTTCTCTTTCTTTTTTCCTCCTCCTTCTTTTTTCCTTTTTCCTCTTTTTTTCTTTTTTTTTTTTCTTTTTCTCCTCTCTTTTTTCTTCTTCTTTCCCTTTTTTTCTTTTCTTTTTTTTTTTCCTTTTCTTTTTGTCCCCCCCCCCCCTTTTTCCCCCCCCCCCCCCCCCCCCCCCCCCCCCCCTTTTCTTTTCTTCTTTCTTTTTTCTCTTTTTTTCCCCTTTTTTTTTTTTTCCCCCCCCTTTTTTCTTTTTTTCCTTTCTCTTTTTCTCTTCTTCTCTCTCTCCTTCTCTCCTCCTTCCTCTTCCTCTTCTCCTCTCTCTTTTCCCCTTTCCCTCTCTCCCTCCCCCCTCCCCTCCCCCCTCCCCTCCCCCCCTCCTCTCTCTTTCTCCTTCTCCCCCCCTCTCTTTTCTTTCTTTTTTCCTTTTCTTCCTTTTTTTCTTCCTTTTTTTTCTTTTCTCTTTTTTCCCTTTTCTCTCTTTTTCCCCCCCTTCTTCTTCTTCTTTCCCCTTTTCCCTTCTTCCTTCTTTCTTTTTTTTTTCCCCTTCCCCCCCCCTTCTTTTTCTTTCTTCCCTTTTTTTTCCCCTCTCTTTTCCCTTTTCTCTCTTCTTCTTTTTTCCTTTTCTTTTTTTTTTTTTTTTCTTTTTCCTTTTCCCCTTTTTCTTCTTTTTTTTCTTTCCTCTTTTCCTTTTTTCTCTCTCTTTTCTTTTCTTCTTTTTTCCTTTCCTTCCCTTTCTTTCCTTTTTTCTTTTTCTTTTTTTTCTCTTTTTTCTTTTTTTCTTTTTTTCTCTTTTCCTCTCTTCTCTCTTTTTTTTTTTCTTTCTTTCTTCTCTTCCTTTTTCCCCTTTCTTTTTTTCTTTTCTTTTTTTTTCTTTTCTTTCTTCTTCTCTCTCTCCCCTCTCTCTTTTCTTTTTTCCCCTTTTTTTCTTTTCCTTTTCTCTTTTCTTTCTCTCTTCTTTCTTTTTTTCCCCTTTTTCCCTTTTTCTTCTTTTTTTCCCCCCCTTTCTCCTTTTTTTTCTCC
>NW_023656834.1:0-3044 GCF_015228065.2 Penaeus monodon | reverse complement strand
GGTTTTTTTGGCAGTGCACCCTTCCCTATTTTGGATGCCTTTCCTAATCAACCGCGTTTTCAGCTTTAAACCCACCTAGGGCCAAAGGGCGGCGATTTCCCCTACGACATTTCCCGTTTGACTTCTCAAGGCGATATTTTCGTTTTCTCCCCCTTTAGTTTAAGGTTTTTCCCCAAGGCAGAAATCGGAGCACGGGCCCAATTTTTAAAGGGCCGCCGCGAGGGGGAATTGGAACTAACCAATGGCCCTACCCGCGGCAGCCATTTTATATAAAATTTTAATATATATAAATATATTTTATATATTTTTATATATATATATATATATATTATTTTATATATGGTGGGGTTTTTTTGGTTTTGTGTTTTGTTTTGGTGTGGTGTGTGTGGGTGTGTGTGTGTGGGGTGTGTGTGTTTTAATGTGTGGTGGTGTGTGTGTTTGTGTGTGGTGTGTGTGTTGTGGTGTGTGTGTTTTGTGTGTTTTGGGCCCACAACCCACCCCCCCAAAACACCCCCACACACCCCAACCCACAAACACACACACACCCCACACCCCCCAAAAAAAAAAAATTTTTTAATAAATATAATTATTTTAATATATATAGTTATATATCTTTTAAAAACATATATTTTTATGTAATATTATAAAATTATTTTATAAAAATATTATAAATATATTTTTTATATATATATTTTAAAAATTTTTAATATAAACAAATATAATATAATTTTTATTATAAATATATATTTTTAATATATATTTTTATATAAACCCCTAATATTATTTTTTAATTTTATATTTTCTATATATAATATAAAATATATATATTATATATTTTATATGTATGTTGTGTGTGGTGTGGGGTGTGTGGGGTGTGTGTGGGGTGTGAAATCACAACCCAACACCACACACCCCCCACCACCCCCACACCCACACACACACACACCACACACACACCCCCAATATATATATATATATATTATTATATTTTATTTTATTATATTATATTATTATTTTTATCTTTTAATATTTAATATAATCCCATTTTTTATATTTTATTTTTAAATTTTCATATATAAAATATTATTATATATTTTGTGTGTGGGTGTGTGGGTGTGGTGTGTTTTGTGTGTGTGTGTGTGTTGGGGTTTTGTGGGGGTGAAATGTGTTTTGGTTTTGGGTCTCCCACCCACACACACACACACACACACCACACCCACACACACACCACCACACCCCACCCCCACACACACACCCCCACACAAAACCCCCCCACACACACAAAAACCACACACACCAACCCACACACACACAAAACACACCCCAAAAATAGAACACAAAAAAAAAATTTTAAAATTTTAAAATTTTTATATATATTTTAAATTATAATTTTATATATATATATATTTATTTTATATATTATATTTTAAAAATATAAACCTTTATATAAAATAAAATTATTTTTTATTTTATATATATATATATTTTTAATATATATATATATAAAACATTTTTATATGTATATACCCCTTTATCCCTTTTACCATATTTTATCTTCTATTAATTTTTTCTATATATAAAATTTTTCTTTATTTTTATATATAAGGGATATATATATATTTTATATAATCTATATGTGTTTTGTTTTTTGTGGGGTTTGTGTGGGGGTATGTTTTTCCTTAATATATTCTCGTTATTATCTAATATTTTTATCTTATATTTAATATATATTTTCCTATAAAATATATTTTTTTGGTTATTATAAAATATTTTATATTATTACTATTATCTATATATTTTATTTTAAAATTAACTAGTTTTTGGGGGTTTTGTGTGTGGTGTGTGTGTGGGGTGTGTGTGGGGTGTGTGTTTTGGGGTTGTGTGTGTGTGTAAAAACACCCACACCAAAAACAACACACTTTTTCACATACACACACTACAAACATACATACATATATATAAAAATTATAATATTATAATTAATTTATATTATATTTTAATAAAATATTTATAAAATATAAATAAAATAAAATATATATTTATATTTATATATTATATATTTTTGTATATATATAAAAAATATATATATATATATATATATTTATATATATATTATATATAAAATATATGTGTGTGTGTGTGTGTGTGTGTGTGTGTGTGTATGTATATACATTATATATTATATTAAAATATATATTTTAATATATATATATATATATATGTGTGGGTGTGTGGGGTGTGTGGTGTGTGTGTGTGTGGTGGGGTGTGTGTGTGTGTGTGTGTGTGTGTGTGTGTGTGTGTGTGTGTGTGTGTGTTTTGTCCACATACACACACACACACACACACACACACACACCCCACACACACCCACAATATATATATAAATGTTAAAATATATATATATATATTAATATTTTATATATATATATACATAATAAAATTTAATGCATATATATACATATATATATATATATATAATATATAATACATAATATTTTATATATATTATATATATTTTTAATATATATATATTTTATATATATATATATATATCTTGTTTGTGTGTGTGTTGTGTGTTGTGTGTGTGTGTGTGTAGACAACACCACACACACACACACACACGCACACACACACACATACACACACACACACACACACACACCAAACACGCACACACACACACCCCAACATTATATTATATAAAATTTTATATATATATATATTAATATATATATATATGTATATAAAATATATTGTATATATATACATATATATATATATATATATATATATATATATATATAAAATATATATTTTAATTATTTATATTATATATATTTTCTATATATATATAAAAAAAATACCTATATATATATATGTGTGGTGTGTGTTGGTGTGTGTGTGTGTGTGGTGTGGGGTGTGTGTATGTGTGTGTGTTTGTCTACACACACACACACACACCCCACACAACACACACACTCACACACACACACACACCACACACAACACAAACCACAACACACCCCCACACAACACCACACACA
>NW_023656832.1:0-3044 GCF_015228065.2 Penaeus monodon | reverse complement strand
CCCTTTTGCCAAAAAGGAATTTCCTTATTAATGGGAAAAAGTACCCCGTTTTTAAGGCAGACACTAAAAAAGGGGTTCCCCTACCCAACCACCCACAAAACCCCAAACACCCACACCCACCATTTAAATGGGGTTTTTATAGGGTTTTGAGGAAAGGGGGGAAGGTACCCAAAAGAAAGAGGGGGAGAAATTTTTAAGAGAAAAAAAAAAGCAAAAAAAAAAAAAAAAAAAAAAAAAAAAAAAAAAAAAGAAGAAGTAGGAAAAGAAGAAGAGAAAAAAAAATTTAAAAAAAAAATTATTTTTTTAAAAAAAAAAAAAAAATAAAAAAAAAATAAAAAAAAAAAAAAAAAAAAAAAAAAAAAAAAGAAACAAAATAAAAAAATAAAAATAAAAAAAAAAAAAAAAAAAATAAAATAAAAAAAAAAAATTAAGAAAAAAAAAAAAAGGAAATTTTCACACACACAACACACACCACACCCCCCCCCAAACACACACCCCAAAACACAAAAACACCCACACACCCCAACACCACACACAACACACACACACACAACACAAAAAAAAAAAAAAAAAAAAAAAAAAAAAGGGGGGAAAAAATTTTGTAAAAGGGTGGGGTGGGAAAAAAAGAAAAAAATAAAAAAAAAAATTTAAAGAAAAATTTTATAAAAAATTTTAATATAATGAATTATAACAACCTTTTAAAATTTTTTTTAAAATAAATCATATAAAAAAATTTTTATAAAAATAAATTAAAATTTTTTTATTTTATATAAATATATATTATTTAAATATATTAAATTTTTTTAAAAAATGAAAAAAACAAAAAAAAAGTTAAATTACCTTATTTTATTATATATATTATTTAATAATATTATATTTTTTAATATCCTATTTTTAAAAACTTATAATATAACTTTCTATTTAATATTATTATTATATTAAAATATATATAATATGTAGATAGAATGGTAATAATGATAAATTAAATGTATATATGGGTGTTGAAATTAAAGTATATATATTATCTATATATATATAATGTATATGATTACAATAGACAACAAATTATATTAATAAAAAATTTTAATAATATTATTTTATATAATATATATTAATATATTTTATTATATATATATATATATAAAAATAAATAATATATATATATATATATATATATATATATATATATATATAAAATATATATATTATATGAATGATTATATTATATTATATATATATTACATATGTATTATATACATATTATATTATTATATATTCTATATATTATATATATAATATATATATATATATTTTCATTAAATTCTATCTATCTACCCTATCTAAAATATATATATATATATTAGTTTAATATATATATTATATTGGTGTGTTTGTGTGTGGTGTTTTTTTTGTGTTTTTATGTGTGTTTTTGTTGTGTTGTGTGTGTAGGTTGTATATATAATAAAAGATATATATTACTATTGTTTTGTGTATTATATAATAATAAATATTTTTTTTTTGGTTTGTTTTTTTTTTGTTTATTTTTTTTTTTATTTATTTATAATATTATAAATTTAACTTTGGGGGTTTATATATATATATTATATTTTATATATATATATATATATATATATATATATATATATATATAATATATATATTAATATTATATTATAATATATTATAATAGAAATATTAATAATATATTATATATGTATATATATATATATATATAATATATATATATATTATATAATATATATTATATATTTATTATTATCATATATAATATATTATATATATATATATATATTATTATATATTATATATATATTCTAATATATATATATTATATATATAATATATTAATATATATAGAAATTTAATAATTATATATATATATATATAATTATATATATATATAATATAATATATTTTGGCTTCATGTCTCTTATTGCTGTATCCCCCTATCGATGTATGTAAAATTGATTGAAAGAGGCGTTCTACGCCAAACTCGCATCTGTGGCTGAAAATGCCCCCGGCGAGATATTTGCATTGTTCTGGGCGACTTCAATACTGTGACCGAGGCTGGCTATGAGATGTCATTCGGCCCCCATGGCTCGGGAGATGATCCCCAGCGGAGAATAGCCTCCTCCCAAAAAAAAGGGTGTTTCCGGGTTTTCCCGATACCAGCGCTCCAACCCGCCCTCGCTGGATTTGGTACAGTGATAAGGGAACAGTTGTCCAAAGAGATCGACCACATTTTAGTTAGCACGCGATGGAGGATCCTCCAGAACTGCAGGGTTTTTCCCGGGGTGGCCGAGTTCGGGGGCATTGAAACCCTAGGTTGGTTGTGGCTACCCTGCGGGTCCACTTCAAATTTCCCGTCCCTCCGTGGCCACCCTAAGGTGTTTCACCTGGACAGACTAAGGGAGGAGGAGTGTGCCCGTGGGTTCACTATGGCAGTCTCTAACCGATTCACGGACCCAGTTGCTCTGTGGGAGCTCTTCAAACGCGTAACACTCGAAGCATCTCAGGAGTCCATTGGCGTACGCCCGAGGGCAAGGCGGAATTCCATCTGCCTGGAGACAATAGAGGCCACTGAAACGTGTCACAAACCTCGGTAATCAAGTCTTGCGTCGCTCCAATGGTGCGTAGGGCTTGGACACTGCTAAGAAGGGACAAGGAACATTTAATCAGGAATCTTGCTGAGGAGGTTGAAGGCCATTTCTTGGTAAACGACCTTCGCCCTGCTAACAAGCCCTGAGAAAGCTGAACTCAAATCCCTCCTCACAGATGACTGCAGTCCGATCAGGGATGAAAGGATCTCTCAGATCATATTGGGTTCGTGACCGTTGGGCTGAGTATTTTGAGCTCGAGACCCGAGCCACCCTAATGGCAATATGGCATTAGGCCTTTTGCCACGAGAGTCCACGACCTCGTCGAGAAGTCGCTATAGATCTCACTACTATCGATACCCTGGTTCTGTCACATATAGCGCCATGGGAAACCCCCAATTTTTCTATCATGGAAAAGCCTGCTTT
>NW_023656831.1:0-3045 GCF_015228065.2 Penaeus monodon | reverse complement strand
TTTTTATTTTTTTATTTTTTTTTCATTATTTTTTTTCATTATTATTAATAAAAAAAAACATTATATACTTATTTTTATTATATTTTTTTTTTTTTTGATTTTTTTATTTTTTTTTTTTTTTTTTTTTTTTTTTTTTTTTTTAAAAAAAAAAAAAAAAAATTTTATTTTAAATTTTTTTATTATTTTTTTATTTTTTTATTATTATTATATATTTTTTTATTATTTTTATTTTATTTTATTTTTATTATTATTTTTTTTTTTTATTAATTTTTTATTATTATTGTTATTTTTATATTTTATTTTATTATTTTGTTTTTATTTTATTATTATTTCTTTTTACTATTATTTTTCATATTATTATTATTATATTTTTTTATCTTATTATTATTTTTTATTATATTATTATTATTTATTTTTATTATATTATTATTTATTTTATTATTATTATTATTTTATTATTTATTTTATTATTATTTTAAATTTTTTATTATATTATATTATTATTATTTTTATTATATTAATATTATTATATTTTTTTAATTTTTTATTATTATTATTATTATATTATATTTTTATTATTTTTATTATTATTATTATTATTATTATTATCATTTTATCATTATCATTATTGTTGTTGTTATTGTTGTTGCTGTTGTTGATGTTATTATTAACATTATTATTATTATCATCATCATCATCATTATTATATTATTTGTAGTATAGTAGTATCTTATCATTATTAATATTAATATTTTTTTATTTTTCATTATGGTTATATATTTTTTTAAATATTATTATTATTTTTTTATTAAAATTGTTATATTATTTTTATTATTATCAAAAACTTTTGTTTCATTATATTATTTTATAATTATCATTGTTTTATAACTTTATTGTTGTTTTTTGTTATTTTTTCATTTTTATCTTTTACCAAAATTTTTTGTCATTTATATTTTATTACATGCTTTTGATTTTATTTTTTTATTTTTACACGGTTATCTTATTATTATTTACCATCTCGTTTTTTATTTTATTATTATTATCATCAAAAACATCATCATCGTTACGTCACTCCTTTACATTACTAATAGCGGTAATAAGGGTATCAAACAATAAGGATGACGATGATAATAAAGTTCTTAACATTAGACTAATGAGGGAAAACAATGTTTATGTAGAACGAATAAATCAATAAAATAATAAAAAACAACAACAGGCGCAACAACTACAAAAAAAAAAGAAAAAAAAACATTATCACACTACATTGATTTTTATGTTGCAATGCTCCTGGTTTTCTCAAGAAAGACCCCAAATCACACTGCGTAATAGTGTTTCTGTCCCTACGCTTAAAATTGGGATAAAAACTTGTGCAAAAACCAAGAATCGGGGCATTTTAAGCACAAGCTCTTGCAACCTGCTCTGTCATCCCACGACAGATGTTTCAAAAGCAAGCGATCAATTTAATAACAGGAAATTATGACAGAGAAATTTATAATCATATTTGTTGCTGTTTGTTGTTCTTGTTTGTTGCTGCCAATAAAAGTGGTTTGCTAAAATGAAGACAGTCATCATTCCCGTTTTTGGGCCCAATATTATAATTATCACAACCATAGCGAACATCATTCACTGTTACTGTTTTTTTTAAACTATTAGCATTATCGTTGATTTTGTTTTTTTCTTTATTACTTTACATTTTCTCAATATTACTACTACTGCTACGACGAGTACTTCTACTACTACTACTATAGTAATTATTATCGTTATTATTATTAATCGCATTGTAATCATTTTTGTTCTTATCGTTATTATTGTTATACATCATTACATTATCTTATCTTATTAAAAATTTTTTTAGTAATTTATCATCATCCTCCTCTTTATTATTACTATTGTACTTTTAAAATATTTATATTTTATTTTTAAATTTATTATTATATTATATTTATTATTATTATTATTATATTTATTAAACTACTATTATCATCATTATTTATAGAATATAAATTCATTTTATTTAAAGAAAAACTTGACAAGTTAAATTACTTGTTTGTATGAGTAATCCTTAATTTTAAATATATGAATTATTTATATATTATATTATATATATATATATTTTAATATATTATAATATATAAATATATACTATATATATATTATTTATATATAATCTTAATATTATATTATTTAGGGGTGTGTGTGTGTGGGGTGTGTGTGGTGTGTTATATATTATAAATATAATCTATATATATTATATATATTATATATATATATTATATATATATTATATATTATGTGTGTGTGTGTGTGTGTGTGTGTGTGTGTGTGTGTGTGTTATATAATATATATATATAAATAAAATATTTTTATATATATAAAATATTATTACATATTTTTATATATATATATTTTATAAAATTTTATATATATTATGCATTGTATATATATAATATAAAATATATATATATATTTTCTATTTTAATATATATATTTATATATTTTAAATTATTTTATATTATATATATATTTATTATTATATATATATATATATATATATTTTATCCCATGAAAAGGGAGACAGCCCCCAGTAGAAAATGAAAACTAAATCGTAACGTTTCGAACTCTACACGAATTCCTTTTCAGACGAAAAATTTAAACCAAAATGGTTTATTAATCTGAAGAGGAAAATCGTGAAGGATTCGAAACGTTACGATTTAGTTTTTATTTTCTATGTGCTGTCTCCCTTTTCATGTATTATATATATATATATATATATATATATATAAAATATATATATATATAATATATATATTATATATATATATATATACATATTAAAATATATATATATCTAATATATATATTTTATATATTATATATAATATATATTTATATATATATTAAAATATAAAATAAAAATATATATATATATATATTTTTATTATATATATATATATATATATATATATATTTATATATATATAATTAGTCATATTAACACTATATATATATATATATTATATAATATAAATTTTTTTTTGGGTTTTG
>NW_023656829.1:0-28638 GCF_015228065.2 Penaeus monodon | reverse complement strand
TAAAGCCCAGGGGGGCAAGTTCGTGAAAAAACCCTCACGGGAGCCGACTACGCGCTCCCCGACCGGGGCCCTCAAGCTTGAGTGGAGGGACTCGCTTTACCAGGCAGACAAGCGGTAAGAGTGTTTTTGCTGTGGGCTAAAATAACCCTTTCCTTGGGCGGTGTCCTGCCGTAGGAAAAATGTTCTGCAAAGATCAGGGTTTCCATGTGAACAAACACGAAATAAACCGGGTGTCTTATTTTGTTTACCAACCCAATCAAAAGAGAAGAAAACGGACAATCTGCCATTGTCTTGTTGTATTGTAAAGTGTCATTATTTAAGCCATGCACTCTTCGGTAAAAAGCCTTTTAAACAGAAGCTAATTCCCCCATTTCTTGGCATCTGAGAACCCCCCTAAAATGAAAGCAGAGACTTTGTTATGATAAGGAAATAATAACATTGCAAAAAAAAAAAAAATTTTTTATGTTAATTCTTTTTTTTTTATTGTCATCAATTCTTACAACTAGAGAAGGGAAAACAGTCTTTGAATTTTATACAAATGAAGTAAAAGTTTTTTGTCAATCTTATCATTATCAATATATATAGTGGTAAAGGTATTCAGTTAGGAAATCGGTTTAAACCAAAAGTTTTCACTGATTTTCCCTAGTTATAACATGCTCACTTAGCACTCATTAGCTCATACTAAAATCTAATGTCCCTTATTGCATATTAAAAATGGAGGTTAAAGGTCTGTCCTCAGTGACAAATAATGATTTCACAGTAAACATTGTAAAGGAATTTTTGAGATGTAATACATTAAAAATGATTTCAATACAATTTTGCTTCAAAATAATATTTTTTATGGCCAAAATTGAAAAAGAATATCTATATCTATTCTATCTATCTATTATTAATCTTTAATATCTATATATATTTTTTATATATATATATAATATAATTTTTTTTTTTTTAAAGAATAGAAAGAAATGAGTTTGATTATATTTTTATGCATTAAAAATTTTAGTTAGTTAAATGAATTTCAAATAGTTTTCTTTTCAACTGAACTCTTCATCCAACATTTGATTTGGATTGCCAATTTTTCCGTTCTCAGGATAGGCCAAACATTTCTGAAAAAGGCCCCTTTTAAAGCCAAAATTCATATTTTTTCCAATATCAAAGACCAAACCTGTATGATAGGACTATGCAAATATAAGATAGATTATGAGCCTTGGGCAAAAGACATTTTCAAGAAGAGCAAATGGAACTACAATTTTTGATTAAATGAGTTATGATAATAATTCTTGATTTATCCAATTTGACAGAAAAAATACCTAAATCACCCACCAATAAATTTTGTCATTTTCCCCATTGTAGTCTTTCAGTTCCCTTAGATAATGGTTTATCAAAAAAAATTATCCCAATTTATTAATTTAAAATTTTTATTTTTTTTTTTATATTAATTATTTATTATTTTTTTTTTTTTTTACTTTTTTATTTTTTTTACTTTATTTTTTTTTTTTGGATAATTTTTGAAAAAAAACATTTGCAATAGTGTGAACCAATGAAATTTGGAGTTTACTTTTTTTTTTTTTTATTCAAAATATACTAATTAGAATTGCAATATAGAAAAAGAATTATCCCTTGAATTAAGCAGGTGTTTTGTAAAAAATAAGACTGCATTAAGGGATTCCCCATAGCCTGTATACTTTTGTTGCTCAACAAGACTGAAAAAAACCTTTTCCAATAGATATTTCCTGGTAAGACGGGAGTGGGGGATTAAGTTTTTTTTTTTTCAATTAGAAAAATTGCATGAGGGGTCAACAAGTTTTTCCCCTAAACCTTTCAAGTATTTTATTATGGTATAGGGTTATTGAACCTGTGCTGCAAACAGTGGGCCGTAAGGGTCACTGGGAGGGCCCCCTTTTTTTTTAAATATATTATTACCCCTTCACCTGCATTAATTAAATATAGTGTAGTGAGCAATTATTTTTTTATTTTTCTGAAAAAAAAATTCCAGTTTTTTTGTTTTTTTTTTTTCTGTTAATTTTTTTTTTTGTGAAAATCCTATTTTTAGAAAATTTTACCAGCACAAAGACCAAGTTATTACCCCAAAGTAATTATATACTTTCCAAAAACCCCAATAGAAGGAAGGGACTTTTGGTGTGGAGGAAAATTGCAAGAATAAATAAAGTAAAAAAGGCAAAGAGACATAGTAGACCTTAAATGAGTCTTTCCTCCCCTGCTTGCCATCCGGGTAATTTAACAACAGACCCAAAGGAGGTTAGTAAAAAAATTTTATTTGGCAATGATTGTTGTTGGGGGAACACAACCCCCTTCACGAGCAATTCAATATACCGCCCCCCGGGAAATTTTTTTTTTGTTTTTGTGGAGAAATGAAAATAAAAATTTTTTGAAAAAAAATGGAGCATTGAAAAAAATTTTTAATTGAATATAAAGGAAAATCTTGTCCTTTAATCCCGCAAATTTCCCTCTGTTTAAAAACCCCTACCAACCTTTCGGGTTTTTTTTGGCGGGAAACAAATTCAAAGCCCAAAATTTTTTTAAAAAGATTAGATTTAAAAAAAAAAAAAAAAAAAATCTGTGAAAGAATTTTCAAAAAATGCCCCATGCCAGAAAAATTTAAAAAAAAAACTTTTGTATTATATCTTATGAAATTTTGAATTTTTTTTTTTTGGGGCCCCTGCGGGTTTGCAATTTGCAGCTAGCCCCATTTCCCATGGGCAAACCAAAATGTTTTTTCATATTATTTTATTTTTTTTTTCTCTATCAGTCAAACACAAATTTAAATTAAAGAAATGTATTTTTATTCTTAAAATCATAAATTTTTATGATACTTTTTTTTGTATTTTTTTCTTTAAATTTAAAATTTTGTTTTTTTTATAGAGATTAATCAAATGGGATTTTCTTTTAAAAAAAATAAAAGTAAATTTTTGTAAATTGCAACTTGCCCAGTTTTTTGTTAAACAGGGATCCCTTTTAGTAAAGAAAGTTTAT
Organism: Penaeus monodon; assembly: GCF_015228065.2. NCBI lineage: Eukaryota > Metazoa > Arthropoda > Malacostraca > Decapoda > Penaeidae > Penaeus > Penaeus monodon. The sequence continues at coordinate 25,644 of NW_023656829.1, read as the reverse complement.
ACAATTTTGTTTTAGATGAAATTTTTAAAAAAAGATAGATGCACACCCAAAAAACTGTAATCTAGAAACTAAAATGTCAAAATATCTTATGGTCTTTTTACCTTTAGTGATCTAGTCATTATTTTTTTGAAAAAAGTCCATCTAAGTGATTTTTCCCTTTGTAAAAAAAACTTCAAAGGTTAGCATCGACAAGGAAACATCCAACTTGTAAACACTTTTCACTGAAATTTTTTATGGAAATATTTTGCAGTATCTTTGTTTTATTTATTGAGCCAACTGGTAAAATTGTGAAAACCCACAATCGTCCAAGGCAAAAAATTAAAATACCCAAAAACAATTGTGACTGTATCAATTTACATAGTCTAAGTGGGATTTTTTTGCAAGTATTAGGAGGTGATAGAATGTATTTAAACCCAACCACCCATGGGATTTTATGGCTCCACCCAAAAGTGCTCAACCCCGCAAGGAGTCCCATCAGTAGGCCCAAGGTGACCCAATCCTGATTTTGTCCTACAGTTTTTTTTATCCAGACTTTTCAAGAAAAGTAGTTGTAATTTCCAGAAAATTTTATAATGTATTATCTTCAGAAAAATTTTTCCCGAAAAAGTCTTGTGTATGTATGAAGGAAATTGGGCATATACCAAAAAAATTGTGTCTTTTTTTGTTTTTGAGCATTTTTTTTGGAAAAAAGTGTGTTTTTAAATTATCAAGAAAGATACAAATTTTTAACCCAGTGCCAAACAGGCAAAAAAACATGTAACATACATGCCTACCACTCTTTAAATTTTTTTTACTTAAAATTAACTTTTTTACACATAGATGATTACACTACAAAAAAATATTTTTTTAGTTATCCTATTTTTTTCTGTTACTAATGTTTTTTTAAAACATTATCATAAGTATAATGTCTATTAAAAAAAATTAAAAAAAAACCCCCCATCCAATTTTTTCAATAGCATTAGTTAAAAAAAAAAAAAAAAAAAAAACCTGGCCCCGTTTTTTAAAGGAAAAGTGAAATTAAGGTAAGGTCCCCCAAGGTCCCCGGCTAATTGACTAAATTTTTTTTGGGTTTTTTAAAACAATAGCAAAAGCCCATCTATTGCAGAGAAAAAAAAAAAAAACAAGAAGCAAGCAAGCAAAAAAAGGCTTTTTTTTTCCCCACCAAGCATTTGGATTAAAAATAAAAAAATTTTTTTTTTGAAAAAAAAAAAAATTTTGAAAAAAATTAAAAATTTTTTTGGAAACCCAAAAACCGTAGAAAAAAAAAAAGGGGAAGAACCCCTTCCCCAGGAAAAAAATTTTTTTTCAAATCAGGGAAAAAGGCCCAGTTTTTAAAATTTTTTTTTTTTTTTCCATTATTAAAAAACCTAAATCTAATAAAAGGGGGAATTTTACTGTAAATTAAAAAAGGTATAGATTTTTTTTAAAAATAAAAAACCCCTTTTTTTCAAAGTGACTTGAAGAAAATTTTTTTTTTTTTAAAAGGATGGATTGAAAAAGGAAAAAAAAAATTTTAATTATTTATAATTTTTAATTTTAAATATTTTTTATTTAATAAAATTATATAAAAAAATTATAAAATATAATATTTTATAATTTTAAAATTTTATATTTTTATTAAAATTTTTTTATAATAAATATATATATTTATATATATATTTTTATAAAATTTAAAATTTATATTTTTTTTTAAAATAAAATTTTTTATAAAAATAAAATTTATTATATAATAAATATTAAATTAAAATAAAAATTAATAATATATTTTATAAATATTATATATATTTATATATTTAAAATAAATATATTAAAAAAAATATTATATAAATTATTATTTTATATTAAAATTATTATATATATATAAATATAAAAATATTTATTAATTAAAAATTTTTAAATTTAATATATTTTAAATATAAATATTATATTTTATATAAATAATTTTATATAAAAAATTTTTTTCCTTTTTTTTCATCCACCCCTTTAAGAAAAAATTTTTTTCTTTTCAAGCCCCATTTTTTTTGGAAAAATTGGTTTCAATTTTTTTTTCAAAATAATCTATAGCTTAGAAAAAACAGAATTTTTCCCCTTTTCATTAGAATTATTTTTTTACATAAAAAAAAAAAAAAAAAAATTTAACGGTTTTTCCCCCGGGGTTTTTAAAAACCCCCAAAAATTTTCATCCAAGTTTTTTTTTCCCTTTTTTTTTCCCTACGGGTTTTTTTTTGGAAAACCCAAAAAACTTTTTTTTATACCCCCCAAATCATGTTTTAAAAAACATTTGATTTTTTAAATCCACTGCGGGCGGGGGAAAAATGCCCTTGTTTTTTTGCTTTTTTGGGTTTTTTTTTTTTTTTTTTTTTTTGCCCCCCCCCCCCTTGAAAACATAGAAGGGCCCTTTTTTCCCCTTTTTTTTTTTTTTAACCCAAAAAATAATCCCTTTTTAGCAAACCTTGTGGGACCTTTTAACCTAATTTTCATTTTTTTTCCTTAAACGGCAGGGATTTTTTTTTTTTTTTTTTTTTTTTTTTTAATAAAGTTTTTAAAATTTGGGGTTTTTATTTTTTTTAAAATAGCCCCAATTACTTTTTAAAATTTTTTTTATAAAAAATTTTAGTAAAAAAACAAAAAATAGGTTTAACCAAAAAATTTTTTTTTTTTGTAGTGTAATCATTTTATTGAAAAAAAAAACATTTTTTTTAATAAAAAAAAAAAAACTCAAAGGTGATTTAGGGGCAAAAATTTTAAAACATTTTTTTTTTTAATTCCCCCCTTTTTGGCACGGGGTTTTTTTTAACTGTTTCTTTTTTTTTTTTTTAATTAAAAAAAAAATTTTTTTTCCAAAAATCTAAAAAAAAACCAAAAAAACAAATTTTTTTCGGGGGTTAAATGCCCAGCCCCTTCAAAAAATAAAAAACAAGACTTTTTTCCCTAAAAACTTCTTTGGAAAAATTAAAAAATTTTTTTTGGGGAATTACAAAAACTTTTTTTTTTTAAAAAAAGCCCCCCTGGAAAAAAACTTGGGGGACAAAATCGGTTTTGGCCCCCACGGGGCCCCTACTGAAGACCCCCCTTGCCGGGGTTAAAGCAACATGGGGGGAGCCAAAAAAACCCCTTTTGGGGTGGGTTTTTTAAAAACATCTACCCCCTTAAATACTTCAAAAAAAACCCACTTAGACTAAGAAAAATTTTAAAAATACGTCCCCCCCCAAATTTTTTTTTTTTTTTTTTTTTTGGTATATAGGGGCCTTTTGGAACGAGGGGGGTTTTTTTCACAATTACCCAGGGGGGCCAAATAAAAAAAAAAAAAACGCAAAATTTTTTCCATAAAAAATCGGGGGAAAAAGGGGTTTTAAACAATTGGTTTGTCATGCCCCCGATGTTTTTACCATGAAAGTTTTTTAAAAAAATGCCAACCCTTTTTGAGGGGACTTTTTTTAAAAATTAAACTAGTATCAAAAAAGGGGGGAAAAAGAAAAAAAAATTTTTTTACATTTTTTTTTTTAGATTTACAGTTTTTTGGGGTGCATCCCTATTTTTTATAATTCCCTCCCTAAAAAAAAAAAAAAATTTTTTTTTAATCTTACTAAGGGGCACATGTTTTAAAGCCAAATCTTTTCAAGGGGGGCAAATCATCAAAAAATTTTTACTTTTTTTTTTTACAGAACCCCCTTTTTTGAAACCCCCCCTATAAGAAAAATTTTTTTTTAAAAAAAAAAAAAAACAAAAAAAAAGTTTTCAAAAAAAATTTTTTATGAAAAAGAAAAAAAGTAAAAGGGGTTTTTAATTTTTAATTTTGGGTTTGCCCTGAATAAGAAAACAAAAATTAAAAAAAAAAAAAAAAACATAGGTTTTCCCCATGGAAAAAGGGGGCCCTACCCCATTTTTGCAAAACACGGCCCCCCCTAATAAAAATTTTTAAAAAATTTCCCCCCATAGAATTTTAAATAAAAAAAAAGTTTGTATTTTTTTTCGGGGCAGGGGGCTTTTTTTTGAAAAAATTTTTTAAAACAGATTTTTTTTTTTTTTTTTTTTTATTCCAATTTACAAAAAATTTTTAGGGGCTTTGAAATTTTAGGGGGCACCCCCTAAAATAAACCTGGGTTTGGGTAGGAATTAAAACCCAAGGGGAAAAAAATTGGGGGGAATTAAAAGAAAAAGATTCCCCCTTTTAAAATCCAACTAAAATTCATGCCCCCCCTTTTTAAAAAAAAATTTTTTTTTTAATTCCCCAAAAAAAACAAAAAAAAACCCCTTGCGGGGGAGGCGAAAATTATAAAAATCCCCCGTGAAGGGGGGTTTTTTTTTCCCCCCCCCAAAAAAATCAAAAAAAAACATTTTTTTTTTTTAAAAAACCCCCCCGGGGGCCCCCTTTTTTTTTTAAAATACAGGAATTGCAGCGGGGAGGAAAAAAAACTCATGAGGTCAACTATGTCCCCCCTTTTTTGTTTTTTTTTTTTTTTTATTTTTTTTTCCCCTTTGAAAATTTTTTCCCCCCCCCCCACCCCCCTTTCCCTTTTTCTTTTTGGGTTTTTTTAATTGAAGAAAAATTTTTAATTTTTTGGGGGGTTTAAAAAAAAATTTGGGGTCTTTCTGTGCTGGGTAAATTGTCAAAAATAGGATTTGCAAAAAAAAAATACAGAAAAAATAACAAAAAAATTTTTTTTTTCAAAAAAAATAAAATAAGGGCCCCCACTAACCAAATTATTAAAATCTTTTTGCCCGGTAAGGATAAAATATATTTAAAAAAGGGGGCCCCATGATTTTACGCCCCCTGTTTGCCCCCAGGCCCCCAAAAACCCAAACCCAAATTTTATATTACTTGAAATTTTAAAACCCCTTTTTTGGGGACCCCTCATAAAAATATCTAAAATGAAAAAGAAACCTTCCCTACCCCCCCCCTTTTTTAAACCAGAAAAAATCCTATGGAAAAAAGGTTTTTTTTCAGTTTTCCCCGTTTGCAGCACAAATTTATACAGGCTTAGGGTTTTCCCTTAATGCAGCCCCTTTTTTTTTTAAAAAAAAAACACCTGCTTAATTAAAAGAAAAAATTTTTTTTCCCCCCCTTTTCCCTCTAATTTTGCAATTTTTCCCTAATAGTAAAAATAAAAAAAAAAAAAAAAAAAAAAGAAAACTCAATTAATTGGGTTTTTTTCACACTATCTTTTTTTTTTTTTTTTTTTTAAAAAAAAATTAATAAAAAAAAAAATTTAAAAAAAAAAAAAATAAAAGGAAAAAAAAAAAAAAAAATATAAAAAATAAATAAAAAAATGAAAAGTAAAAATTAAATAATAGGGGGAAAAATTTATGAATAACCCCATTATTAAGCCCTGAAAAAAAATTTTACAATGACTGAAAAAAAAAATTTTTTATTTGGATTGGATTTATTTTTTTTTTGCTGTAAAAAATTGGGGTTTTAAAAAAGAAAATTTTTTATAAAAAACTTCTTTTTTTTAATCATTTTTTTAGTCCCCATTTTTGGGCTTTTTTTTTTGGAAGTGTTTTTTTTTTTGCAGTTTTTCAAAAAATCAAACCCCTTTATTTCCCCAATACCCCCCCCCTATAAAATAAAAAGGTTTTTGGGTTACTTTTAAAATTTGGAAAAAAATATGTTTTTGGGGGGCTTTTTAAAAAATGGGGCCTTTTTTAAAAAAAAAATTTTTTTTTTTTGGCCCCCCATCTCGGGAAAAAAAACGGAAAAATTGGGGGGCAACCCCCCAAAATCAAATTTGGTTTTGGTGGGAAAAAAATTTGAAAAAAAAACTTTTTTTTGAAAAAAATTTTTACAAAACATAAATTAATTGCAAAAATTTTAAATAATCAAACTCTTTTTTTTTTTTCTACCCCCTTTTAAAAAAAAAAAAAAATTTATTATAAAAAAATTATTAGATTAAAATGGGAAATTTTTAAAAGATTTTAAAAGATAATAGAAAAGAATTTTTGGGATATTTTTTTTTCCAAATGTCCCCAAAAAAAAAAAAAATTTATTTGAAGAAAAAAATTTTGTAAATTGAAATCTTTTTTTTTAATTTAACATCTCAAAAAATTTCCTTTTTAACAATTTTTTTTTTTTAATGTAAAATTTTTTTGTCCATTTTGGGGGACGACCTTACCCATTTTTTAAAATAAAAAAAAAACCCTTTTTAAATTTTTTAGAAATTTAATTAAAAGTGTAGGGGAAAAGCATTTTTTTTTTAAAAAAAACTAATGGAATCAGTGAAACTTTTGGTTTTAAAAAAACCTAAAATTTCCCAAAAAACCTGTTTTACCCTCCCTAAAAATAATTGAAAAATTTGATAAGATAAAAAAAATTTTTTTTTTATTAGTAAAAAAAAAAAAAAAAGGGTTTTTGTTTTTTCCCCCCCTAGTTTGTAAGAAATTTTGTTTTGAAAAAAATAAAAAAAAAAAAAAAAATTTTAAAAAAAAAAACAAAAATTTTTTTTTTTTTTCAATTGTATTTTTTTTTTCCTTTAAAATCATAAAAAAAAGTTCTTGCTTTTTTTTTTTTTTTAGGGGGTTTTTTTTCCCTTCAAATTTTTCCGGGGAAATGGAAAAATTTAAAAGCTCGGGGGAAAAAAAGGCTTTTTACCGAAAAGGGGGGGCATGGCTAAATAAGGGCCCCACTGGAAAAAATTTTAGGGGAAAAATGGCAAAAATTTCCAGAGGTTTTTTTTCCTTTTTTGATTGGGGGTTTTTTCCCGTAAAAAAAAAAAACCCCCGGGTTTTTTTTATTTCGTGTTGCCCCCCACAGGGGAAAAAAACCTTTTTTTGCAGAACTTCCTGGGCAGGAACCCCCGAAAAGAAGGTTTTTTTTTTTAGCCAAAAGAAAAAACCCCCCCCCTTTCCCCCCTTTTTTCCCCCTGCCCCTTTTTAGCAGTCCCCCCTCCACTAAAAGTTTGGGGCCCCGGTCGGGGAAAAAAAGCGCCCGGGTCCCCCCCCCGTGAGGCCCCCTTTAAAAAAACCCAAACTTTGGACGTTTAATGGGCAAATTTCATTTTCCCCCTTCTTCTGGATCTTTAGTAACCTTTTTTTGGCCTCCCTATCCAAAATTCCCCCCCCACGTTTTTTTTTTTCCCGGCATAAAACCCCAAAATGCCCCAAAAAAAAAAAAGTAGGCGGGGTTTTTTGGCACTGCCCCCCCGGGTTTTTGAGCGAAAAAAAAAGGCCCCCTGGTTTGATAACCGAGTTTTTTGAGGCAAAAAAATATAAACTTTTTTTTTAAAAAAAAAAGGTTTAAAAAATTTTTTGTTCCGGGGGGCCACAAGGGAAAAACCCCCGGGGCAAAACCCCCAAAAAGAACTTGGCAAAAATCTCAAACAAAAAATTTTTAAATTTGCCCCCAACCCGAGTGAATTTTAAAAAAAAAGAGGGGGGGGATTATTTTTTTAGGAAAAAGTACTTTTCACGGAAAAAACCTGCGACGAAATTTTTTCAAACATTAATTTTTTCTTTTTTCAATTGGGGGCTTTTCAAGTCGATGGCCCCCCTTTTTCAAAAAACCAACCCACACCCCCCCATTTTATAATGAAAAAATTAAATTATAAAAATTTTTTATATACATTTTTAAAAAAATTTTAAATTTTAATTTTTAAAAATTTTTTTTTTTTTATTTTAAAAAATAATTAAAATTTTAATTTTTTAAAAAAAAACATATATTAATTTTTAAAATTATTAATTTTTTAATAAAAATATATTATAAATTTTATAAAATTTAATTAAAATTTAATTTTAAACATAATATTTCCCCCCCAAAAAAAAAATTAATGTTTTTTTTGGGGCCCCAACCAACCACCCCCAAAACCAACCCCAACAAAATAAAATTTATTAATATTTTATTATAATAATAATATATATAATATATTTTTATTTTATAAATGTTTTTTATTATTTTTTATTATATACCCCAACCCCTTTTTAATAAATAATTATATTATAATATATATATTTTAAAATTTAAAAATTTTTATTATGGACGCCCCTTAATAAAACGTCGACCCTCGGGGACCCAGCCCTGAAAAAAATTTTTTAGGGGGGGGGTTTTGGGGTTTTGGGGGGGGTGGTTTACATACCAAATTACATACAAACAAACCACATAAACAACCACCAACAAAACCCCCCCAAACAATTTAAATAAATTAATTATATATTATTTTAAATATAATATAATATTAAAATTTAATAAAAAAATATAATTTTTTTGTCCCCCCCCCCGACCGCCCCTGTCCCCCTTCTGCCCCCCAAACCCAACCCAAGGGGCCAGGCTAGGAAAGGGGCGGTTTTTTTTTTTCCACAGGGTCTTTGAAACACTGGAAAAAAGTTTTCCCAAGAGGCCCCACCGAGAAAACCACAGCTCCTAAAAAAACCCCCAAGGGGGGAAAACGCCAGGTAAGCGACCCGGGGGCCCACGAAATAACAAAAAAAATGCATTTTTCCCCCCCCCCCCCCCTTTTTTTTTTTCCCCAATTTTTTTTTTTACCCCTACCCCTTTTTTTTTTTTACAGGGGGAAAAAAAAAACCAGCATTCAACATGCCACAAAATACCGCTTTAAAAAAACGGGGCAACAAAAAATTTTTTATCAGGTTTCAAAAAGGGCAAAAACCGAAAGGCCCCCCCCCTTTCCGGAGCAGAAAAAAACCCAACCTTTTTCTTCTCGCTTTTTTTTCCCTCCGCTCACAGCCTTTTTTGGCTTTTCCCCCTTTTTTTTCCCCCCAGGTCCCTTCATTTTTAACCAGCCCAGGCCCTTTCCCTTTTTTTTTTCATGTTAAAAAAATTTTTTTTTTTCCCCAAAGGGAAGAAAAAGAAACCCACGGGGGGGAAAAGGCACTACCCCCCCCTTAAAATCAAGCGAACGCCCCCCCGCCCCCCCCCCTGACATTACCTAAAAAAAATGAAAAAAAAAAATACAGAAAAAATTTTTACAAAAAAAAATTAAAACCCCCCCCTCGGGAAAACAAAAAAAAAAATTTTTTTTTTCAAAAAAAAAAGAAAAAAAAAATTTTAAAATTTGGTAAACTTTTTTTTCTCAGAAAAAAAAAAAAAATTCTTTTCAAATCCAGCGCAGGCTTTTTTTTTCCGCCCCTCGCTGGGGTCCCCCCCTGGAGGTTGGGCGCGGTAAAGTTTTGGGCATGCAAACCCGAGGGGATCTTTCCTGCCCCAAGAGGCCCCTTCCATGGGTTTCCCCCATTTGACTTTTGGTTTCCCCCATCGTTTTCCCCCCACCCCCCCAAAAAATGTCGTACTCCTTTTGGGGTCAAAGGTCCCCCGGGCCACATCCTCTGCCGCTCTGGGGCAAAAACCCACCGGGGGGCCCCGGAAAAAACTTTTCCGGGCCCAAAATGGAAAAAAACGCCACACCCCGGCCCCCCAAGGGGGGGAAAAAAAAAACCCCGACGGCCCCCCTTTTTTTTTTTTTTTTTCGCCCTCTGCAATTTTTCGATGGGGGGGGAAAATCAAGAGGGCCGCTTAACCACAAAAAGGCCCCTTTTCCCCCGGGGGGCTCGGGTAAGCTTTTCGGCAGGGGCCCCTCGCCCCTTTTAAACGCGGGTTTTTTTTTTGCAAGACACCCCTTTTCAAATTTTTTTTTTACCCCTTTCCCCCCTTCATGCCCCGGGGTTCCCCCCCCCTAGGTTCCCCCCCCCCGCCGGTTTTTAGGGGGCCCCCGGGGGCGCCCGTCCCTCGAGGAAATCGGGCCCAAAACGGCCCCACCCCAAAACCAAAAACCCCCCTTTGCCCCCCGGACCTCTTCTGGACCGCCCCCATTTTCCCCCTCCAATTTGCCCCCCTTTTTGCAAACCCTTAGCACCTTTTTTTTTTTTCCCGGCCCTTAAATCGAGAAGTTTAGTTTTCCCAAAAACACTTAAAAAAAACCCCCCTCCCTGGGCCCCCAAAAAAACCTTTTTCCCCCCCCCAACTGCAACGCCATCAGCCACTGCAGGTTTTTTGGATGGGCTCCACGAGGGGCCCCCCTTTTCCCCAAAATCCCCCTTTTTGCCCAAGTCCCAACCCGATTCTAGAACTCTGTTCCTGGGGGCCAAGGTTGCAGTCGCCCCAGCCGTAACCAAACCCCTTGCAAAACACCCAAAAACCCTCGGGAAGGGGAAAAGGGAAAACATTCTTCCCCCGTGCACCCTCACCAACTTCCCATCCGGGGCCGACACACGCCCTTACCCTGGCCCCAGGAAAGCCCCCGGGGGGGGCCCCCAAAAGAAAACAGGGGGCCTGTCCCGAGGGGGGGCCCCCCATACACCGGCAACCCCCCGCTGAAAACCTTTGCTTCCCCCACCCAAAACCCCCCTTTACTGGCCCCCTTGACTGGAAAACAAAAAAAAATGCCCCCCGTGACCCCCCAAAAACGTCTTCTGGGGGGTGCGTCGGAAGTCGCATAGGGGGGGAAAAAACCCCATATAGGGCCCCACTAAGGGTTTCCACCCCCCAGGGCCCCCCCACTGTAGGGGGCATGGCTTTTCCCATCTAAATGAGCCCTCCCCCCCCCATCGTGCCGGGTTTTTCGTTTTGGCAGCTTTAACCCCAAGTCGGGGCCCGGGGAAAACCCGGGGAAAAGGGTTTTGGGTTTTGGGGCCCCCCTCCCCCCCCCAGCCGGGCCCCCCCTGATTTTTTTTTCCGCCTGTACCCCACCCCCCTTTTTAGGGCCCTTTAGGAAAATGCACTCGGATGGGGGGGAAAAACCCCCGGCCAAAATTTCCTTTGGGCAGCACTTGGGAAAGGGATCAGAAAACCTTCCCCCCCCTTTGAGGGGGGAAACGTTTTGTTTTCCCCGCTCTTCTCCGACAAACGGGCCCCCACTTTTCCTTGGGGCCCCTTTCCTTTTTACCGCAGCCCCAACAAAAAAACCCTTTTGGAAAAAAGTTTTTTTGGGGGCTCCCCTTTCCCCCCTCAATGCAAAAACCTTCCCCCATTTTTAGCCCTTCGGGGGCCCCCGGAAGTTCCATGGGGGGCTGAGCACTGGCCCCCTAGGCCCCACTTTTTTTTTTTTTTGGTTTTTCGGAAAAGGCCCCCCTAAAAACTCCAAAGGCCCCCTCACCAAAAGCCCCCAACCAAAAAAGGGGTCCCCCTCCAAGGGTTTTTGGGGCCCCTTTTTTGAAACGAAAAGTTTGCAGTTTTCCGGTCCTGAAAAACGCCCAAAAAAAAGAAAAAATTTCCCCGGGGGCCCCCAGCCCACGATAAAAATTTTCTTTCCGAAAGAAAGCGGGACGACCCCCCTTTTTACCACCCCCCCCCCCCAAACATCCTGCCCCCAATTTTGGACCAGGGGGGTTTTTTTCCCAAAACCGTTTTCCCCCCCCCCGCTTTTTTTTTAAAAAGGGGGGCCCGTATAAACTGGGGCCGGGGTGGTGGTGCCCTGAAACGGGGGTTTTTTAAAAAAGCCTCTGCCCACGCTGGTGTAAGAGGCATTTTTTTGGGATGGGGGGGGAAATATGCCCCACCCCACCTCCACCCAAAGGGGGGGGCCCCCTTAAAAGGGCGGCCCTGGTTTTTTTTAACCAACTGGCACCCCCCCTTTTTTTCCGGGCCCCCCACCCCCGGGCAATTTCCCCCAAACTTTTTTAAAAAAAATTTGGGGGGGGACATTTTTCCCCCCTCCCGGCCCAAAATTTTTCCCCGTTTTTTAAACACCCGGGCTTACCCCTTTCCCAAAAAGGGGCCCCCCCTGGGGGGGCCGAGGGGCCCCTTGGCGGGGGGGAGGAAACGCGTGGCCGTGAAAAACCCGCCCGGGGGGGGAGGAAGGGGGGGAGGACCCCAAACGAGGCGGGGTTTGGGGGGGGGGGGGCCCCCGATTTTTTGCCCCCCAAAACCTAAAACCCCAAGGGAGGGGGGTTTTTTTTTTCCCATGGGCCCCCCCAGTTTTTTTTCCCCCGGGACCACGGGGCTTCCAACCAAAGGCCCCTGCGAGGCCCCGGGGTTTTCCTGCCTGGCCCCCCCCAGGCCAACCCCCCCATAATCTGGAAAACCCCTCTGGCAATTTTTGTTGGGGCCAGAAACCCGTCTCCCCCTTCCCCCTGTTTTCCCAACGTTAATACCTCGGGGGACCGCCCCCCTTTTTTTTCCCCGCTTTTTCCCCATTTTTTCCCCCCCCCCCCCTGGCCCCTGAACCCCCCCCTTTCAGAGACTGCAACCCCTCCATTCGGTTTTTTCCACTTTTTTCACGCTTTTTTGAACCCCTTGTCGGTTGTTTTGCCCTGAGTTTTTTTTCCCCCCACCCCAAAAAATTTAAAAAAGTTTTGTCTTTAGAAAAAACCCCTCAACATTTGGCAGGGAAATTTTTTTTTTTTCCCCTCTGGCCTTTCCCCTTCCCCCTGTCTGGGGACGAGTTTTTTTGCGGGCCCCTCCGGGGGTCCCCCCCTCGGGGCCGCCTCCCCTTTTTTTTTTCCCCCCTTTGTGCCTTTTTTTTCCCCCCTCATCCACCCCCACCCCCCCGGGGAAAAATTTTGATTTCAGGTCCCATCTGGCTCGCTTCCCCCTTTTCAACTCGTGCCTCCCCCAAATTCCCCATAACCCCCCCTCCTCCCCCCCCTGGCGCCGCCAGCTTTTTTTGGGACCATAAAATAAATCGACGCGTGAACTGATCAAATATCAAAAAAACCCCCCCCACTCCTTGAAAAACCATTTTTTTTTTTTACCCGACCCGCCCCCTCCCCTTGCCCCCAAAACAAAAAGGCAAGGCTGGGGGCAGACGGGGCGTTTTTTTTTTTTTTTTATCCCGGGGTTTCCCCGGAAAAAAAAACCCAAAAAAACCATTTTTCCAGAGGCCCCCGAAAAAAACCCAAAAACGCCCCCCCAAAAACCCCAAAGGGAAAAAAGGGGCCCAGGTGGGGGGGGGCCCAGGGGCAAAAAAAAAAAAAAAAAAAAAAAAACCCCCCCCTTTTTTCCCTTTTTACAACAATTTTTTTATTTTTAAACCCCTAAACATTTTTTTTTCCCTATAGGCCCCCAAAAAAAGGGGGAAAAAAACCACCCCAGTCCCCCCCCCAATACGGGTTTAAAAAAAAAAAAAAGGGGGCAAAAACAAAAATTTTTTCCCAAGGCCCCCCAAAAGGCCCACACGAGGCCCCCCTTTTCCACAGGAGGCCCCCAAAACCCAAAAACCCGCGTCCCCCTCGGCCTTTTTTTTTCCCCCCCCCTCCCCCCCCCGGTCAACCCCATTTTTTTGCGTAGTTTTTTTGGCCCAGGTCCCTTCAGGGGTTTTAACCCATGCCCCAGGTCCCCCCCCCTTTTTTTTTTTAAAAAAATTTTTCGAAACAGAAAAAAAAAACCCCCCACGGGGCGAAAGCAAAATTTTATAATTTATTTTTAAATATTTAAAAATTAAAAATATATTTTTTATTTTATATTTTTAATAATAAAATATATTTTGTTTGGGGTGTGGGGGGGGGGGGGGGGGGGTTGTGGGGGGTGGGGGTTGTGGGGTTGAAAAATGTTTTTTTATTTTGGTATGTATGTAAATGTAGTATGTTTATGTTTTAAAATATTAATATATATATAAATAATTAATATAATATATATTTATATTGGTGTTGTGTGGTGGGGGGTTGGGGGTTTGGGTGGGGTTTGGGGGTTTTGGGTTTTTGTTTTTTTTTTTTTAAAACCCGTTTTTTTTAAAAACACACACCACACCCCCCACACAAACAACACACAACACCCCCCAACCACCAAACCCCCAATTATGGAGGTTTCATTAACAGACGGAAAAAACCGGGTTTGACCCTAAAACCCCCGCTCCCTGCAGATAATACCCAACGCCCCCCCGTGCCCAAAAATAAAAAAGCCACTCCCCTTTTTTTGGCTTTGAGGAAAAAAAAAATTTTTTCTTTTTCGGGGGTTTCCCAGAGGCCGACCGGGGGATTTAAAGGGGTCTTTTCCCCCCCCACCCCCTTCCCCCCCCTAAGGTTTTTGGTTTTACCGGGGATGCACGAAACCCCCCCCCCCAGTTTTTTTTACAAAAAAAAGGTTTTTTTTGGGTGTTTTTTTTCCCCTTTTTTTAAAAAGGGGTTTTTTTTTGATTTTCCCAAAAAGTAACGTTGATTTTACATTCTTTTTTCCCCAAAAACAGTTTTTTTTTTTCACTTTTCCCCCCCCGGGGGCCCCCCCCCTTGGGGTTTTTTTTTTTTTTTTTCCCCCCAAGAGGGCCCCCAAAAAAAATTTTCCCCCCCCAAGAATTTTTTTTGCCTGAAACCTTTTCCCCACGATAAAATTTTTCCCCCTTTCCAAAAAAAACTAGTGACTACATTTTTTTTGGGCCTTTTCCCCATTTTTTTTTTCCCCTTCCCCCTTTTCCCCCATAAAAGGGTTTTTTTTAAACCATTGTTGCAATCCCCCTCTTCTTTTTGGGTTTTTTTTTTTTTTTTTGGGTTAAAAAAAAGGGGCAATACAGAAAAATGGCATTTTTTTTTTTTTTCCAACTATTTTTTTCCCCTGACCCTTAGAATGGGGCATTTTTTTTGGGGCCCACAGTAATGTGGTCCCCAAAACATGAAATATCGTTTTTTTTTTTAAGGGTAAATTTTTTAATTTTTTTTCCCTTTCATTAGGATTTTTATATTGTTTTTTTTAAAAAAAAAAACGAATTTAAACCCTTTTGGGGTTTTATTTTTTTTATTTGGAACTTTTTTTCCCTTTTTAAAATTTTTTTTTTCCCCCCCCCCCCCCAAAACCTGCTCCCCATTTTTTCCCTCTTTTTCCCCCCCCCCCCCCCCCCTCCCGTCTTTTTTTGGGGCCCCCTTTGGAAAAGGGCCCCCGGGGGAGATTTTTTTTTTTTTTTTTTTTTATACTTTTTGGGTGGTTTTTTGGTTTTTTGAAAAATGGGGGGGAAAACCCCGTAGATCTTTTTTACTTTTTCCCCATTGGGGGGGCCCCATGCTTTATCCCCCACTAAAAAACGGAGTTTTGGGAACTGTTTTTTTTATATAATTTTTTTAAAATTTTTTTCAAAAATTTTTTTTTTTTTGGGGGGCCCCCCCCCCCAAAAATCACAGGAATTCCCCTGAAATAACCCGATCTACCTCTGATTTTTATTAATTTAATTTTTAACAGGTTTAAAAAAAACCAAAAAGTTTTTTTTTGGTTTGGGGGGCAATTTTTTTCGGTTTGGGTGGGGCCCAGCATTACTTTCCATTAAATTTTAAAAATGTAAGGCCCCCTGGGTTTTTTAAAAAAAAAAAAATTTTTTTCCTTTTTTAAAAAAACCTTTTCCCCAAAAACCTCTTAAATTTTTTGCTTGAAAATGTTTTTTTTTTTTTAAACCCCCCAAAAGTGTTTTTTCCAAATTTTTTTTTTTTTTAACCTGTAGGGAATGTCCACGAGGGGCCCTTCAACAAATACCCCCAAAGAAGAGAGTTTTTTTTTTTTGAATTTTTTTTTCCTGGCCTCACTTCACCTTTTCTATGGTTTTTTTTTTGGGGGGGGAAAAACCCCCCCCCCCCCCCCGTAATTTTTCTGGAATGCATAAAAAGACATGGCCCCCCTCGGCCTTTTTTTTCCAAAAATTTTTCAGACCTTGAAAAAAAATTTTTTGTTTTTTAAAAAATAAGGGGGGAAAAAAAAATTTAAATATATTATATATTAAATTATAAAATAAATTATATTTTTTAATTTTTTTTTTTTTTTTTTTTTTTTTTTTTTTTTTTTTTTTTTTTTTTTTTTTTTTTTTTTTCATTCCCCACCTTTTTTTTCATTTTTATAAATTTTCCCCGGGGCCCATACTTTTAAAATTTTTGAATTCCCATTTTGGGTGCCCCCCCTAAAAACCTTTTTTTTTTTCAATTAAAAAATTTGGGTTTTTTTGCCAAAAAATTTGCAGGCAATTGAAATTCTAGGGAGTTTTTTTTTCCCCTTTTTTTTTGTTTTTTTTTTTCATCCCAATTTTTGAAACAATTTTTTTCCCCAAATTTTTTTAACATAATTTTTTTTTTTTGGGGGGAAAAAAAAAACTTTTGGTTAAAAAGTAAATTTTCCTTGGGGGCCCTAAAACCCCACGGGGTTTGCCCTTTTCCCTTAAATCTACTCTCAACCACCCAAAAATTTTTTGGGTAGTTTTCGGGGGAAAAAATTTCCATGAAAAGCGCTAACTGAAACGCCCCTTCCCTTTTTCCTTTTTTTCCCCTTCTTTTATCTTTTGGGAAAGTAAAAAACACAAAAAAAAAAAAATTTTGAAAAAAAAAAAGAAAAAAAAACAACATTAAAAACTGAAAAAAATTTTATTTTAAAAAACCCGGCCTAGGGGGCCCCCTCTTCCTTTTTCCTTTTTTTTTTTTTTTTAACTTTTTTTGGGACCCTTACGGGAAAAAAAATTTGGGGGTTTTACGGGCATCCGGGGGGGAAAACCCCACTAAAAAGGGAGGACCCTGTTTGCAGAAAACCGGCCCCCCCAATTTAAGGATTTTGTAGGAGATTCGCGAAAATAGCCTGCGGACCGGGAAAGGGGTTTTTGTCAGAGCAGGTTTTTTAAACCCCCAACCCCGGGAAAAGGGAAAAATCTGGGGGGGACCGCCTTAGATTCAAGTGGGGGCCCCAAAAAAACCCCCCCACCAGCGGGGTACCATCGCCCCCGGGATGCGGGGTGGGAAAAGGGCCCCGGGGCCCTTTTGGGGCCCCTTTTTAAAAAATCCAAATCAAGTTTTCCCCAGGACTACCCCAGAAAAACAGGAAACAAACCGCCCGAGATGCCAAAAAGGGGAAAAAAACGCCTCCTCCCCAGACGCCCTTAATCCAGTTTTAAAGAAAAAGGGGGGGCACAAGGACGGGGGAAATGCAGCCGGGAAAGGATTTTTTGAATTTTTTTTTTACATCTTTACGTTTTTTTTTTTTTAATTTTGGGTTTTCCCTCGCCCCTTTTTTTTTTTCCCAAAATTTTTTAATTTTTTTAAATTTTTTTTTTTCTTTAAAAAACAAAATCAATATCCTTTTTTAAAAAAAAAAGTAAAATATTTTTTGGAAAAAAAATTTTGGGAAATTTTCACGGCCCAGAACTTTAAATTTTATGTTTTTTGGGAAAAAGGGAAAAAAAATTTTAAAGGAAAACCCCCTAAAATTTTTTTAGTAAAAAAAACCCACTATTTACCACCATGGTTCAGGTTTTTTCTAATGGTTTTTTTTTTAAATGGGGGGTGGGAATTAATAAAAAAAGGGGAAATTTTTTCCAAAAGGAAATTTGATTTTAAAAAACCCCTACTGATTTGGGGGTTTTTTTTATCCTATCGAGGGGATAAGCCCTTTTAAGTTTTTTTTTTTTTACAGGGAACCACCCACCTCTTGGGGCCCCCAACCCTTATCAGGGATCAGGGGGGGGCCGGGGGCCCTTTTGTCCCCGCAGTTTTAAAAACCCAAAACCTGCGATCGGGGGGGTGGATCCCCCGAAACCCCCCTCTGGTTTTTCCCCGTGTGCCCCCAAAAAAAGTAAAACGGGGGACCCATTTTCCCAAAAAAAAAAAACGCTGAACCCCCCCCCCGGGGGAAAGGGGTGGAAAAAAAAATTTTTTTTTTTCAGTGGGCCTAAGGGGAAAAAAAAAAATTTTTTTTGGGGCAAAATACCAACCCAAAACTAAATAAACCCCTACTCGGGGGGAAAAGGCCCCCAAAAGGCCCCCGGGGAAAAAAAAAGTGGATGAAAAAAATCCCCCCCAAAAAAGTGGCGAGGTAATAGTGGGGAAATAAAATTTGGGGTTTTTTGCTTGTTTTGGGTTTTTTTTCCCCGGGGCTAGGGGGACCACGGAAATTTTGCCCCCCATTTTTTTTTTAAAAACACCCCCACCAAGAATCTTTAAAAAACCCCCAAGGGGAAATTTTTTTTTTTTTTAAAATCTAGAAAAAAAAAGTTTTTTTTTTTGGTCCCCCCCCCTAGAAAAAAGAAATTTTTTTTTTATTTTTTTTTTTTTTAATCGTTTGATAAAAAAAGGGGAATTTTTTTTAAAAAAACCCTTTTTTTTTTTTTTTTTTAATTTGGGGAAAAAGTTTTATTTGTTTTTTTTTCCGTTTTTTTGGGGTAAAAAATTTTTTGACATTTTTAAAAATTTGGGTTTTTTTAAAAGGGTTTTTGGGTGGTGGTTTGAAAAAAAATTTTGGCAATTTTTTTTTGGGGAAAAAAAATTTTTTTTTTTTCCCTATAGGAAGGGAGGGGGGGCCCCCCCCCCCCCTGTTACCCTTGCCCCCTAAAGGGGGCCCAAAAAAACCCCCCTTCCCCCTTTTTCTTTTCTTTTTTTCCTTCCTGACTTTTTTTTTTGCCCCATTTTTTACGGGTTTTTTTCCCCCCCACTCCCCTTTTTTTTGCCCCCAACAAAAAGGGTTTTTTTTTTGTTTTTTTTAAGAGACAAAAAAAAAAAAAACACATAGATCTGTAAAAACCCCTTGTTTGAGGGTCCAATCACCAGCGGGGGGCCCTTGGCTTTAATTGGTAACCCAATTTCTTTCCCCCATGGTACCAAAGTGAAACCTGGTACCCCATATAGCTTCTTTTGATTTTTTTTTGGAAAATCATTTACCCCTTTTTAAAAAAATAAAAATTTTTTCCCCCAAAAGTTTTTTTTTTTTAGTTTTTCAAAATGTTTTTTTTAAAATACCTTAAAAAGTAAACTAAATGAATCTGAAAAAAAAAAAATTTTTTTACAGGGGGTTTTTTTGGGGAAAACAGTCAAATCAAAAAAAGGCTTTTGCCCAATTTTTTTTTCAGCAAAAAAAAATACACCGCCCACCCGCCCCCCGGTTTAAATAAAAAAAAAAGAGGGGATTTTTTAACATGTTTCCCCCTTTGAACCCCGGGGGAAAAATTTCCACCTTCGGGGGGACATGGCCCCCTTAGGGTGAGGGAAAAAGCCGGGGCTTTCCCCATGGTTTTGGAAAAAAAAAAATGGGGGGTTTTTTTCCCCCAAATTTTTTTTGAAGAAACAGGGGTATCAAAGGGGAAAAGGGGGGAAAAAATTTTAAAACCGATTTTTTTTTCCCCCGACGAGGGTCCCCCCGTGGAAAAAGCTTTTTGCAAAGGGGGCCTTTTTGGGTTGACTGGGGGCCCCCCCCCGGGACCCCCCCTTTTTTTGCCCCCATAGGTCGGGCTTTTTTTGGCTCCCGTTTTGGGCCCAGAGGAAAGGGGGTTTTAATTCCCCCCCCCCCCCCCCCAATCCCCAAAAAAACCCCCCCCGTTTTCCGAAAGTACATTTTTTCAGGGCCCCCCCAAGACAAAATTTTTGCAAAAAAATTTTTTTTCCCAACAAAAAATCAAAAGTTTTTTAAAAAAAATTTTTTTTTCGTGTGGAGCCATGCCCACGTTTTTGCCCCAAATCTACTTTTTAGCCCTTTAAAAAGGGGGTTTTTAAATTAAAATAATTTGCAAGATTTTTTCTTCAAAAAAAATTTTTTTTGAATGGGTTTTTATTGGGGGGGGGTTTTTTTGGGGGGGTTTTTTAGCCTATTTATTGGGTTTTTTTTTTTCCCTAGAAAAAAAAAATGCCCCAAAAAATTTACTCCCCCCCTTGTGGAAAAAAAACTTAAAAACCCCCCCACTGGGGGCCCCCAGTTTTTTTGACCCCCATTTTCCAGTGGCCATTTTTTTGGGATGAAAATTTTTTTGCCCGAGAAAATTCTCATTACTGCCCTAAATTTTCCCAAATTTTGCACAACACCCATTTTACTTTGGGGGAGTAATTTTTAAAGATTCCCCAAAAGGGAAAAAAGTTTGGAAAAGATTTCCATTAAAATTTCCATACCATTAGGAAAATTTTTTTTTGGGAAAAAAACCCCTTTTTGGGGGGGGGGAAACCCCCGTTTTCCCCTGGACAAAAAAATATCCGAAAAAAGGGGGGGGGGCATTTTTTGGAAAAAAAAAACAATTTGACGAAAAAATTTCTTTTCAAAAAAAATTTAAAATTTTTTTTTGGGAAAATTAAGAAACAAAGTTTCCCCGTGTTTAATCCAAAGGGGGCAAAAAAGTTTTTTTTGAGAAAACCCCCCCAAAACGCCAGGGGTCTTTGCCCCCTTTTAGGTTTTTTTTTTTTTAAAATTTTAAAAAAAAACGAAAAATTTAAAAAATTTTTTTTTTTTGGCAAGGGGCCCCCCCCCCCCCTTGAAATAGGGGGGGGGGGTTTTTTTTTTTTAATAGGGGGATAAAAAAAAGTTTTTTGGCCCCCCCCCCCTTTTTTTTTGGGAAGCCGCACGCCCCCCCCCCCCCCCTGCCCCAGTTTTCCCCAAAAAATTTTAAATTTGGTTTTTTTTTTTTTAAAAATTGAATAAACTTTTTTTTAAAAAAATTCCCCATTTTCCCCCATGCCCCTTTTTCCCCTTTTTGGCGGTAGGAATTTGGGGAAAAGCCCTTGGGTTTTTTTTTTTTTCCCCCACCCCTTTCCCAATATGGGAAAAAAATTGGGGGGGGGCGAAAGTGCCATTTTTTTTGGGGGGAAAAAGCCCGGGTTTTTTTTTTTTTTTTCTTGAAAAACTTAAAAAAAAAACCTTAATCATGTAACCCATGATTAAAGAAGCTTTTTTTATTCCATTTTCAAAAATCTCATCGGGGGCCCCTGGGGATTTTTTTTTTTAAAGGTTTTCTTTTTGGGCTCAGACAATTTTTCTTCCTTTGTAAGATTCTTTTATTTTTTAATAAAAAAGCCCCTTTTCCCCTTTTTTGGGGGAAAAAGGGGGAAAAAGGGTTTGGAAAATTTATTTTCCCCCCCTTTTGGGTTTTTTTCCAAAAATGCTGGTTGGTAATTGTTTCTAAAAGTGCTTGTTTATTGGAAAAAAAGGGGGCTGGCGAAACAAAAAAATTTGGTTTTTCCCTCAAATGAATTTTTTTTTTTTTTTTAAAAAAAAAAAAAAAAATCTTATTTTTTTTTTAAATGAGAAGGTAAAAACCCCAACCTCTGGTTTACTGTGGGTTTTTTGCTTTTTTTTAAATATAGAAAAAAAAGCCCCCCCCCCCGGAATTTTTTTTTTTTGTTTTGTCTTTAATTGGGGTTTTTCAACGGCCTTAAGCTTTTGCTTGTATCAATTGAAAAAAAGTTTTTTTTTTTTTTTTTTTTTTGGGTTTTTTTTTTTTTTAAAAAAACCCCTGTGGGGGGCCCTTTTTTTTTTGGGGGTTTTTTGTCCAAGGCCCCCCGCGGCCAAATCTGGGGGGGGGGCCCCCCCCCCCAGGGAAAAAAAAAACCCCCAAAACTTTTTTTAAAAATCGGGCCCAAAAGGTTTTTTTTGGGGGAAGGGAATTTTTTATCATTGCGGGCATCAAAAAGATCAAAATTCTTAAAATTAATTTAAAACCTTATCATTCCATGGTTTTCTCCAAACAATTTTTTTCAAGCTTGACCCCTTTTGTGGAAGGCCCGACCCAGGTCCCCCTGCCTTTTTTTATTTAAATTTAGGTGCTGAAGGCATTCTTAATCGTGAATATTTCAAATAAAAATAAGGGGGGTAAAATTTCGTTTTCCCACGGAGTCGCCCCCAATAAGTGTGCCACAGGCCAAACTTAGCTGCTTTTTGATAAAAGGGGAACCAAGTGATAAGTTCAATAAATTTTTCAAAAGTACTGGTATTTAAATTTCGTCCCCCCCCGCCCCCCGGGTCGGACTACCAAATCGTTCAGAAGGAAACCAGAGCAAAAAAAACATCATTAACAACTTTTACTACTTACCCACCCTTTTACATCTCGGCCCGCAGGGAAAAACACCATAACGTATGATGAAGCAAATAAAAATCACTAAAAATTAATATTATTGGGTTGGGTGGGGGCAACCCTGTCCTGAAGAGCACAAAGTTTCATCGTAAAATTACCACCATTACAGTGGGGCAATAAACGACTGAAAATTCCAATAAGTGTTTTTATTTGATTTTTTAATTTTGCATGTGGAAAAAACTCCAAAGTAAAAATTCAATTGGCCCTTCAGTGAAAAGGAGGGTTTTTTGGCGGAAATGTCCCATGGTGGCCCCTCCGCCCTTTCACCCCTACCCTCTCGATTTCCTTCCCGAACACAGAATGTAGTTTTTCCTCAGCGAAACGACCTCATTCGAAACACGGGGGGTGGTTTAACTTGGGGTTCTTGGAGAAAACTATAAATATCCGGGAGGCATAAAGCCGGAGGTTTTTTAATAAACTAAGGTTCATTTTACTTTATTTTTTAGTCGGACATTTTTCCATTGTATAGGGTTTTTGAAACCGTGAAATTGGTTTTTTTTGGGGGTTTTTTTTTTTGGGAAGTCCCCTTTAACAAGGAAGCCCCTTGGACCAGGTTGGGAATCAGATTTGTTTTTTGGTTTGTCATTCCCCCCTTAAAATGATCTGTTTGGCCTTTTGCTGGAATTTGGATTTTCGGGGCCCAATTTTTTTTTGAAAATTTTGGTAAATTATTCAGTTTTTCTTTTAAAAGTTTTTTTTTTTTTCTTTTAAATTTTATTTTCCCCCTTTTAAAAATTTCTGCATTTCCTTTGTCTTTAAGCCGCAAACCTCCTGACTGGATGCCTGTTTGCTTTGGGGAGTGTTTGTTTTTGGTTTTTTGCGAAAGCATAGGAAATTATTGGGTTTGTTGGGTCAAACCTTTTCAACTTCTCTTGGTTTTCACTATAACTTAAACATCATTGGCCCCTCTCCCCCCCTCTAAAAGGTTTTGGCCCTTTTGGCACTGGCAGAAAGCCAGAAATTAGGGGGGAAACCCCCCACAGTTAGCACCACTTGGAAGTTTTTCTCCAAGTAACATTTTCCCCAAGCATTAAAAATTTTTTTTTCGGTTTTTAAACAAGAAAAATTTTAATTTTATATTTCAAAAATTAGGGTTTTCGGTTTTTTTTTAAATTTTTCGAATGAAAAAATTTTTTTTTTTTTTTTTTTTTTTTTCCCCAAAATTTTTAAATTTTTTTTTTCCCCTTTTAAAAAAAAAAAACAAAAAAAATCAAAAAATTTAAAAAAACCCCTCCACTCGGGTTTTAAAAAATGGTCCAAAAAACCTAAATTGCCCCATTTGACTCCGAACACGCCCCCGAGAAATATAAAAATTCCCAAATTTTTTTTTGTTTTTTTTTTTTTTTTTTTTTTTAAAATTTTTTTCCCCCCCGTGTTTTTAGGGGGGTTTTTTTTTTTTTTAAAATTTCCAGCTTAACGGGTTTTTTTCCCAATTTTTTTTTCATCAATTTTCACATAAAAAATTACCCTGGGGGCCCCCCCCAATTTTTTTTTTTTTTCCCTTTTTTTCGCCCCCATGACCAAGGTTAAAAGATGGCTGACCGTTTTTTTTCCCCAGCCCCCTTTTTCTTTCACTGTTTTTTTTTCCCTATATTTTCAAAAACGCCCCCCATTTTTTCCTTTTTGGTTTTTTACAGGGTTTTTTTTGGGTGGGACAAACCCCCACGCTTTGGGTTTTTTCCCTGGAAGTAATTTAAGTTTTACGTCAAATTTTGGCCCCCCTTTTTTAACTTTTTGGGCCCAACCACACTTCATCGCCCAATTTTTGCGATTTCCGGCCGCCCCGGGTGAGGCCCCCCCTTTTTTTTTTTCGACGGGGCATTTTCCCAAAACGGGATAAAAAATTGTCCCCCAAATTTTTTGCGTTTAAAAATTTTTTTCCCGCGAGGGGGGGAAAACCCCCCCCGGGTTTTAAAAAAATTTTTTTTTTCAAATGAAAAAAGGGTTTGGGGATTTACGATCGTTTTTTTTTTTCATCAAAAAAAAACTTTTTTTTAATGTCAATTTTTTTAAAATTTTTTACAGTGACCCGTGGGTTTTTTTTTTTTTAATTGGTCTTTTTTCCAGTTTTTCCCCCCCCCCCCAAGAAGCTGCCCAAAACGGGGTTTTTGCACCATTTTTGGGGGTTTTTTTTTGGGTTTGGGAAAGGGGTTTGGGGTTTTTTTTTTTCCCCCGTGAAACAGAAACCTTTGCCCCCACCTTTCCTTTAATTTTTTTTTACATACTGAAAAAGCAGTATCTTTTTCTTTTGGATTTTCGCATAAAAAAAATTTTTGGGAAAAAAATTTTTTTTTAAAAATTTTCAGTATTTTAATTTTAACATTTTTTCCCCCCAATTAAATGAATAACATTTCCCCCATCAACCCCCAGCAGTTTTTTACTATCACATCATCTGCCCCCCCTTTCTGTAAAAAAACCCACCGTTAATTGCAAAAAAAAAAATTAAAAAGGGGGTATTTTTTTTTTTCAGGGTTATTTTATCGACCTTTTTCCTATCTTGTTTTTTCCCTTTTTTTTGTTTTGGTTTTTTTTTTATTTTTCCCTTTGGTTTTTTTTGCCCCCCCGTGAGCAAAATTATATGATGGTTAAGAGCCCCCCCCCGAAAAAAATTAGGAACTAAAACTTTTTTTTTTTTCCCTTAATAGTTTTTTTGGGCCTCGAATTGGGGAAATGGGGGGGCCCCCCCCCGAAAAATTACAAGCCTATGAAAAAAAAAAAAAAAATTATACGCCATCCCGTTTAAAAGTTCGTTTGTTGTTTTTTAATTTTGAAACCCCCAAAACACTTTTTTTTTTGACCTTCGCATTGTTGCACCCCTTTTTTTTTGTCGATTCAAAAAATTTTGCCTGCGAACGGGGGGAACAAAATTTTTTTTTTCCTTTTCCTTAAATTATGCCCCATGCTTTTTTTCCCCTTTTTTGGGGAAAAATTTTTCCCCCCACCCCCTTTTCCTGAAAATTTTAATTTTTGAAAAAATCAAAAAAAAAAAAAAACCTTTTTTGGCTTTTTGGGACCCCAAAAAAGCATGTTTTCCCTCTTCTATCTCTTGAAAAAAGGAATTTTTTTTTTAAAAAATGTTTTTAAAAAAAAATTTTTGAAAATTTTTTAATATGAAAAATTTCCTTAAAAATTATTAAAGCCCCCCCCCCCCACTGAATGAAAAATTTTTGTTTTTAAAATTTTAATTTAAAAGCCCTTTTTTTTTGCCCCCCACAAACCCCCCCCCCCTTTTTGCACCCCCCCCCCTTTTTTTCCCCCTTTCCTGCCTCCCTTTGCCCTTTTTTTTTGAAAAACTTTTTTTTTTTTTTTTAAAAATTTTTTTGGGGGCCCCCCCCCGGGGGCAACAAAACCGGGGCTTTCCACCCGCCACCAAGGAGCCCCCCAAAACGCGCCAAAAAAAAAAACGGGAAGGGGGAAACCCCCCACAGGGGGTTCAAAAACCCCGCGAAGGGTTTTTTATAAGGTTTTTTAAAACCCCCCCGCCCCCGGGGGGACGAGGGGGGTTTTTTTTTGGGTTTTTGGGTTTGGCCCGAGCTTTTTTTCTGAAGGGGTTTCCAAAAATTGCCTTTAATTGGGGGTTTCCAGCCCCCCTCAGCCTTTTTGACATCCCTTTTTTGGCCCAAAAAAAATCCCCACCCCCTCCCCCCGAGGCCCCACAAAAACTTTTTTTTTTCGGAAACCCCCAAAATCCCCTCCCGGGGGGGCCCCCCCCAGCTGGGGGCCCCCCCCCCCTTTTTTTCCGGGGGACCCCCCCGCTTTCCCCCGGGTTCCCTTTTCCCAAAATGGCCCCCCAACCCCCCCCCAGCCATTTTTCAACCACCGCCCCCCCTAACGCCCTTTACACTACCAAAAATTTCTAAGATGTAGGGGGGGTTTTTTTTTTTTTTTTTTTTTTTTTTTTGTGGAATCTTTTTGATTTTACCCATTCTTTTTTTTTCCCAAAAACAGTCCCACCCCCCCCCCCTTTTTCCCCATTTTTTTT
>NW_023656828.1:0-3051 GCF_015228065.2 Penaeus monodon | reverse complement strand
GGACCAGCGCCCCCGCCCCAGGGTACAGTGGCTGACAGGGACGCAAAACACAGGTAAAGGGGTGAACACACGCTACGACGACGCTACGACTTGTCTAAAGGGGTTAAAAGCGCCGCGCGGAGGTCGCAGTCAGCTGCCCGGAGGGAGAGGGCGGAGCTGACCTTGGGCTGACCTTAGTGCGCTGGGATCTTAGCACGAACTCCCGGTCAAACGAGGTCAGATATAAATAGTGACCTCCTCCCTCGCTGAGCGGGTGGTTCTTATTTGGGACTTTGGATCCGCGTGGTAACCAGCCCCCGTGGTCCACTAGTAACAAAAATAGATTTATCCACACCTCTAAAGGAAATAGAATTACAACACCCTATAGAGAGAGAGAGGAGAGAGTGAGGGGGGGAGGGGAGAGATAGAGTAAGAGGAGAGACAGAAAAGAGAGCGAGAGAGGGGAGAGAGCAAGAGAGAAAGAGAGAGCTAGAGAGCAAGAGAGGAGAGAGAGAGAGAAAGAGAGACAGGTGGAGAGAGATATAGAGGGAGAGAGAGAGAGAGTACAGAGGGAGAGAGAGGAGAGGAGAGGAGAGGAGAGGAGAGGAGAGGAGAGAAGAGGAGAGGAGAGAAGAGAAGAGAGAGAGAGTAGGGAGAGAGAGAGGAAAAGAGAGAGAGAGAGAGAGGGAAGAGAGAGAGATGAGAGAGAGAGAAAGAGAAAAGAGAAAGAGAGAGAGATAGAAAGAAAAGAGGAGGGGAAAGAAGGGGGGTGTGGAGAGAGAGAAGGGGGGGAGAGGAGAGAGAACGGGGGGAGACAGGAGAGGGAGGAGAGGAAAAAGAGAGAAAAGAGAGAGAGAGAGAGGAGAGAGAGAGAGAGAGAGGAGAGAGGGGAGGGGAGAGAGAGAGAGAGAGAGAGAGAGAGAGAGAGAGAGAGAGAGAGAGAGAGAGAGAAGAAAAGAGAGAGAGGAGGGGAGAGGGGAGGAGAGAAGAGAGGGGAGAGAGGAGAGAGAGAGAAAGCGAGAGAGTCGCAGTCAGCTGCCCGGAGGGAGAGGGCGGAGCTGACCTTGGGCTGACCTTAGTGCGCTGGGATCTTAGCACGAACTCCGGTCAAACGAGGTAGATTAAATAGTGCCCCCTCCCTCGCGAGCGGGTGGTTCTTAGGGATTTGGGTCCGGTGGAAACCCACCCCGTGGCCACTGGTAACAAAAATAGATTTATCCACATCCTCTAACAGAAATAAATTATAAACATCTATAGAGAGAGAGAGGAGGAGTGAGGGGGGGGGAAGAGAAGAGGAAGAGAGAGCTAGAGAGCGAGAGAGGAGGAGAGAGAGAGAGAGGAGAGAGAGAGAGAGAGGAGAGAGGGAGAGGAAGAGAGAGGGGGGAGAGAGAAGAAAAGGGGAGAAGGAGAGGGGGAAGAGAGGGGAAGAGAGAAAAGAAACAGGGGAGAGAGTTAGAGGGAGAGAGAGGGGAGAGTACAAGGGAAAGAGGGGAAGGAGGGAGAGGAAGGGGAGAGAGGAGAAAAGAGGAGGGGAAAAAGAGAAGAGAGAGGGGGTAGGGGAAGAAGGAAAAAGGGGAAGAGAAAAGAAGAAGAGGAGGAATAGAGAGGGATGGGGAGAGAAGAGAGAGAGAGAGGAGAGAGGGAGAAGAGAGAGAGGAGAGAGGAGAGAGAGAGGGGGAGAGGGAAAGAGGGTGGAGTTAGAGGGGGGGAGTGGAAAGGGGAAAAAGGAGGGAAAAGAGAAGAGAGGAGAGAGAAGAGAGGAGAGAGAAGAAGGAGGGGAGAGGAGCGAAGAGATGGAGAGAGAAGAGGAAAAAAAGAGAAGAGAGAAAAGAGAGAAAAGGGGAAAAGAGAGGGAGGGGAAAAAGGGGGGGAAGAGAGGGAGGAGAGAGAGAGGGGGGAGAGAGAGAAAACCCGAAGAAAAGGGGGAGAGAGGGGGGAAAAGGGGAGAGAGAGAGGGGGGGGGGGAAGAGGAAAGAAAGAGGAGAGAGAGAGAAAGAGAGAGAGAGAGAAGAGAGAGGGGGGAGACGAGGAAAGGAGGGGGGAGAGGGGAGAGTGGGGGGAGAGAAGGGGGGGAGGGGGAGGAGAGGGGGGGGGGGGGGAGAGGAGGGAGGAAGAGACAGGAAAAAAAAAGGGGGGAAAGAGAAAAGAGAGGAGAGGGAAAGGAGGAAGAGGAGAGGGGGGAAAAAAGAGAGAGAGAGGGGGAAGAAGAGGAGGGGGGAAAAAAAAAGGGGGGGGGAGGGGGGAGAGAGAAGAGAAGAAAGAGAGGGGGGAGAAAAGGGAAAAGAAAGAAGAGGGGGGGGAGAGGGAGAGAGAGAGAGAGAGGGGAGGAGAGAAAGAGGGAGAGAGAGAGAGGAGAAAGAGAAAGAAAGGGAAGGGGAAGGGGAGAGAGAGAGAGGAGAAGAGAAGAATAAAGGAGGGGAAAGAGAGGGGGGGGGAGAGAGAGAGAGGGAAGAGGAGAGGAGAGAGGAAAAAGGAGGAAGGAAAGCGGGGGGTGGGGGAGAAAAGGAGAGGGGAAAAGAGGAAGAGAGAGGAGGAGAGAGAGAGGAAAAGAGAAGGGGGGGAAGGGAAGAAAGAAGAGAGAAAAAAGAAAGGGGAAAGAAAGGGAAGAGGGGGAAGGGAGGGGGAAGAGGTAAAAGGGGGGAGAAGGGGGGAAAGGTTTGGGAGAAAGAAGGCGAGGAGGGGGGGGGAAGGAGGAAGGAAAGAAGAGGAGAAAGAAAGAGAAGGAGGGGGGGGGGAAAAGAGAGAAGGGGGAGCGAGGGGAGAAGAGAGAGGAAAAGGAGAGAGAGGAGGGAGAAGGAGGGAAGGAGGAGAGTGGGGGAGGAAGAGGGAAGAGGGGGAAAATTTTAAATGGGGAGGAGGAAGGAAAAGGGGAGAGGGAAGAGAAGGGAAGAGGGGGGGGGGGGAAAAAAGAGGCAGAGAGAGGGAGAAGGGGAGGGGGGAAAGGGGGAAAGAGGACCGGAAAGGAAAAAAGGAAGAAGAGAGAAGAGAGGAGAGAGAGAGGAGAGGAAGGGGAAAATTTAGAGGGAGAGAGAAGGGAGAGAAATGGAGAAAGGAGGGAAGGGAGAGAAAATA
>NW_023656823.1:0-3060 GCF_015228065.2 Penaeus monodon | reverse complement strand
AAATAAAAAAAAAAAAAAAAAAAAATTTTATAACCACTAGCATTATTATTTTTAACTTATATTTAATATTTTTATTTTTTTATTACAGTTAAAAGATTTTTGGCAAAATACTAATAATTAAGTAAGGGTTAAAAATAATAAAAATAATAATAATGATAATAATAATAAAATAATAATATTCAAATGTTATCAAAATTTCTTATTTACTTTTATATCATTATTGTATGATTAATAAAATTTCGGGTAATTTTTATATTATTACCAATAACCCAAAAATCCCCAAAGAAATCGAAAAAACGTCATATTGGAGTATACTCCAAAGGTTTAATTTCGCTAGTTTTTGCCGCTTTTGATTTTTGGGGAATGTTTTTTTACCTTTTTTATTTTATAATGGAACAATTCCTGTTATTATCACATCATATCATGATTATCATCATTATTACTTTATCATCATCATTCATCATTATCATCATCTTTATCATTTTATTGAAATTATTTCACATTATTGCAATTTTTATATTTTTATTGCAATTTGGTTATGATATATTTGCAATAATATAAAAAACCACAACATAATAATAGTAATAACAATAATAATAACAATAATAACGATTTAAATAATTATTTATTCATTTTTAATTGTATCGTTTTACTGTAAATTACTGAAAATAATATCTTTGCAATTTATCCCAGACAAATAATAATAATGATAATAATAACAATAAAAATCAAATAAAAAATATTAACCACTAGCTTTATATTATTTACTTATACTTTTTAATTATTGTTTTTATTACAGTTATAATGATTTTTGGCAAATAATATAATAATTAAGATAAAGTAAAATAATAAAAATAATAAAATAATATTAATAATAATATAAAAAAAATAATAATAATAATAAAATTTTAAATTATATTCAAATGTTATAAAAATTCTCTTATTTCATTTTTATCATTTAGTTTGATTAATAAAATTTGGTAATTTATTTCCTTATTCCCCTAAAAATTTGCCGAAATCACCAAAAAAATCAAAAAAAAACGTCTTTTTGGGGTATACTCCAAAAGGCTATATTTCGTAGATTTTGCCGCTTTTTCGATTTGGGAATGTTTTTCTTATCCCTTTTTACTTTATATATGGACACAATTCGTTTTATCATCATATTATCATGTTATCTCATTATAAAGTTATCATCATATTATCATCATTATCTCATTATATATATAAATTTTTATCATATCATTATCATCATTTTTGAAATTTATTATCTCATATTGCAATTTTTATCATTATTATTGCAATTTTTGGGAGTTAGTAAATTTTTTTGCAATTTATATTAATAACCCAAAAATAAAAAAGTAATAACAAAATAATAACAAAAAAAAACGATTTTAAAACTATTTTATCTTTACCTAATAGTATCTTTTATTACTGAATTTATTAGTTAAAATAATATTTTTGCAATTATACTCCCACCCCAAAAATAAAATAATGAAATAAAACAATAAATTACTAATAAAAATTTTATAACCACTAGCTATTTTTATTAATTAACTTTTTTATTTTTATTGTTATTTTACAGTTAAAATAATTTTTTGGCAATAAACTAATAATTAAGAAATAGAAATAATAATAAAAATAATAATAAAAATAATAAAAAATAATAAAATAATTATAATGATAAATAATATAAAAATGTTATAAAAATTTCCCTTTTTATTTATTTTATCTCATTATGTTAATTAAACAATTTTGGGTAATTATATCATTTTCCCTAATAATTGCCGAAATCACCAAAGAAATCAAAAAAACGCATTTGGAGTATACTCCAAAAGGCAAATTTTTTCGTAGTTTTTCCCGCTTTTCGACTTTGGGAAAGTTTTTTTATCCCTTTTTTTTAATTATATATGGACAAAATTTCTTTTATTTCATAAATTTTATTGTTTACATCATTATTTTCGTTTCTCATCATTTATCATCATTTCATATTATCTCATCATTATCCAATTTTCCTGTTTTATCATATCATTATCAGATTACATCATTTTTTCGTTATCATCATCATTATATCTTTATCATCATTATCTCATCATTATCATCTTTTATAAAAATTACTATTATATTGCAATTTGTTATATATTATTGCAATTAGGGATTTTATAGATATATTTTTCAAAAAATACAAAACCACAACAAAATAATAGTAATAACAAAATAATAAAAATAATAACGATTTTTAATAATTATTTAATCATTATTTTAAATTTGTATCGTTATTACTGTAATTTTTACTGTTATAAATTATTTTTGCAATTATACCCAACAAATAATAATAATGAAAAAATAACAATAATAATTAATAAAAATATTAAAACCCACTACATTATTTTTATATACTTATACTTTTTATTATTATTGTTTTTAAATTAAGTTTAAAGATTTTTGGCAAAAAATAAAAATTTAAGAAATAGTAAAAATAATAATAACAAAATGATAATAAAAAAAATAATAATGAAATAAAATAATAATAATATCAATAATATTCAAATTTTTAAAAAAATTTCTTTATTCTCACTTCTATTCATTATTTTTATGATTAAACAATTTGGTAATTATTTCATTTTACAATAAAAATTTTCCGAATCCCCAAAAGAAACAAAAAAAACTTCATTTTGGAGTTCTCCAAAAGGCTATTTTCGCTAGTTTTTGCTGTTTTTTTGATTTTGGGAATGTTTTTTTATACCTTTTTTATTATATTGGAAAAATTCCCTTTTATTTCATCATCATTATCATGTTTATCACTTATTACGAAAATTATCTTTATATCATTATCATCATTATATCATCATTATCATCATTATTAAAATTTCATCATTATTGAATTGTTATAATTATTTATTGCAATTATTGGAGTTATGTATATATTTTGCAGTATCTAATACCACAACAATAAAAAGTTAACATAAAAATAACAATAATAACGTTTTTATAATAATTACTTTACATTATTTAATTAGTATCGTTTTTTTAATTTTTACGGGAAAATTTTTTAAAATTATT
>NW_023656820.1:0-3065 GCF_015228065.2 Penaeus monodon | reverse complement strand
CTAACGGGAGGGAGCATGGGCACGGTATTCCCCGATTAGCCCTAGCCTTACCCCTCAAGGGGACCCTGAGGGGGGACTGTTTTTATCCCAACATAATCCAGGCTTACCATGGCCAGTAATGAAAACATATCCCCACTATTAGGGGCAATGAGGCTTGCCCCTTTATCAAATAGCCCAATGATGTAAACCCACCTGATTCCCTGACCCCAGCTCTCCTTGACCATGGCTCCGAACACTGCAATAACTACCCCTCATCAATGCCTACTAGTACAGTAGCCAACAATCAACCCTTAAGGAACATTTCCACTCTCCCAGTATGCTCAACTTCAACACTTATACCCCACAACCTCCAACATCAACCACCCCATCCTCTCTTATTAATACCTTACAGCCTTATTGCCCACCTCTCCATAAACACTACCTCCCTCAACACTACTCCATCTTCGTCATGCCCCGCCCTTCTACTACCCCTATCTCTACAACAATCTTGAATACTCTCTTTAGTGCAGCCAAATGGGACCAATTTTTCGTGATCCCTCCCACAGCTCCCTACTCTGACAACACCCTTATATATATATATATATATATATATATAGTATAGATAATATTAATATATATATGATAGATATATATTTGCATATATATATATATCAGATATAGATAGTCAATATTATATAGTATATATATATATAGAAGTATATTCATATAATATATGTCATATATATAGATATATCATGAGATACTATAATATTATTAGATATAGTATATATATAATCGATATAGAATATATCATATATATAGAGATATATAATATATTCAGATATATATAGATATTCATATGATATATAGAGATCATAGATATAGATTATTCATATAGATATATCATATATGATAGATAGATAGAGATATATAGTCGATATATGAGTAGAGTATAGTATATGATAGAATATATATATAGATTCTAGATATATATAGATATGTATATCATATAATATATTCATATAGATATAGATCATAGTAATATATATATATATCATATATATATATATATATAAAAAAAAAAAAAAAAATATGTTATATTATATATAAAATAGATATATAGATAGCTAGATATATAAATTATATTAAAATGATATAGTCAGATTTTATATATATATTAATATTATATTCATTATTTTATATAATAATATATATATATATATATAATTATATATATATAGATATATTATATTCATATAGATATAGATAGATATATTATATATATATTATATAGAAATATATATATATCTATATATAGATATATAGATATTATAATATATATATATATTATATATTATATATATATAAATATATAGATATATAATTTTTATATAATATATATATATAGATATAATAATATATATATATATTATTATATATTTTATATATATTTATATATATTTTATATAGATATATATATATATTTTATATAAATATATATATTATCTATATCATAATATATATATATATATATATTATATAAAATATATATATATATATATATATATATAATATATATTATATATTATATATATATAATATATATATATATATATATATTTATATATATATGAAAATATATATAATAAAATATATATATTATATATGAATATATATATATATAATATATATATATGAATATATATATATATATATATATATATATATATGAATATATAATATAATAATATATATATATGAATATATATATATAATATAAAATATATTTTATATATATATAAATATATAATATATTATGAATATAATATATTATATATTGAATATATATATTATATAATTTATATATATATATATAATTAATTTTCTGAGAATATAAATATAATATATAGAATATATAATAATTTTATATATATGAATAATATATTTATTATAATGAAATATATATATATTGAATATATATATATGAATATATATATATATGAATATATATATATGAATAATATATATATAATAATGAATATAATATATATATATATATATATATATATATATGAATATTTTATATATATAAAAATTGAATATAATATATATATGAATATATAATAATATATGAATATATATATATATATGAATATATATATTATAATTATATAAAAATAATATATATATATATATATATATATATATATATATATATATATATATATAAGGGTGTTGTCAGAGTAGGGAGCTGTGGGAGGGATCACGAAAAATTGGTCCCATTTGGCTGCACTAAAGAGAGTATTCAAGATTGTTGTAGAGATAGGGGTAGTAGAAGGGCGGGGGCATGACGAAGATGGAGTAGTGTTGAGGGAGGTAGTGTTATGGAGAGGTGGGCAATAAGGCTGTAAGGTATTAATAAGAGAGGATGGGGTGGTTGATGTTGGAGGTTGTGGGGTATAAGTGTTGAAGTTGAGCATACTGGGAGAGTGGAAATGTTCCTTAAGGGTTGATTGTTGGCTACTGTACTAGTAGGCATTGATGAGGGGGTAGTTATTGCAGTGTTCGGAGCCATGGTCAAAGGAGAGCCTGGGGTCAGGGAATCAGGTGGGTTTACATCATTGGGGCTATTTGATAAAGGGGCAAGCCTCATTGCCCCTAATAGTGGGGATATGTTTTCATTACTGGCCATGGTAAGCCTGGATTATGTTGGGGATAAAAACAGTCCACCCCTCAGGGTCCCCTTGAGGGGTAAGGGCTAGGTAACTAAATCAGGGGAATACCGTGCCCATGGCTCCCTCAGGCCGTTCAGGACTGGCACAAAATCAGCCTTTCATCCTTTCAGCACGGCTCTCACACCTTAGGAGGTGGATAGCATTGTTTGTAATCATGATTAAATTCACTGCACTTGCTGCATCTAATTTTATTCTTACAAGTTATGATTCCATGACCATACCTGAGACATCTATAGTATTTTGGTATTGGGAAGGTATATTGTGACTTTGATGATTAGTCCATTGGACTCTTTTGCAGAGTTCCTTGAAGGTTTATTCTGAGGGATTTTTGGGACCCATTTTTTTTTTTCT
>NW_023656819.1:0-3067 GCF_015228065.2 Penaeus monodon | reverse complement strand
AACGAGAGGGGAAAGAAGGGGAAGGTTTAAAAAAAATTAGCGGAGTCGGGGGCCCTTGGGGCCCCAAAGAAATCGTGCCCCAGTCTCCCGTCCCTAAGCCCCACCCTCGGAAAACGAAAGGGTATTGGGGGGTTTTACACTATACAAATAAATTAGTACGGGGAACGAACATTTTTTTTGGGGGAAAGCAGCTAAAACTGAATAAAAAATGCTATAAAAAAATTCATAACTTAATATCCAAAAGGGTGGTGAGAAAAAAAATTTCCCCTTTTTTGCTCATATATTTTGACCAAAAAGGTTTGGGTCTCTTTTACTTCAAAACCCGCCCTTTTTGGTCCTTTTAAACCGTTTTTTTTTTTTTTTTTTTTTTTTTTTTTTTTTTTTTTTTTTTTTTTTTTTTTAAACGGGGCCGAGAAGTATGAAAAGTAAGGGAAAAGGGGCCCCAATATTTCACCATGAGATTTTTTAAAATGAACCAAGCCTTGAATTTTTTCTGGGAAAAACTTAACCCCCTTTGAGTTTTTTGGTAATTATATAATTTTTCCCAAAACAGAAAAGGGCAATAAAAATTCTTGTAATAGGGTTTTTTGTGTACATCCAAAACCAGGAAAAGCTCATCCCCCCTGTTATTTTCAGGAAATGTTTCCCCTTTGATGTTTAATGTTTTAAAACAAATAAATGTGCTAAGCATCAAAAGTAAATTTTAGCATTTATGGAAAAAGTATTTGGTAGGGGGGTTTTAAAAAGGCCCCTTATTAGAAAAAAAATATTGGGACTTAAAAAGGTCATGGCATTATAACGAGGGGGGCGTGGGGTTTTGGGAGGGGCGTTTGGGACAGAAGGGGGAAGGGTTCGGGAAAAGGGGGGTTTTGGATCAAATGCGGGTATTTAGCTTCTGAGGAAGGAAGACAGGTTTTTAATTGAGAAGGGGGGGGTTTCCCGCGAGGATCTTCGACAGGTTGGGGGTGGGGGAAGAGAGGACAAGAAAGGGAAAAGCGGGGGTACGGGCTTCAGAAAAGGCGGGGGCGGGAAATAGAGGATCATAGAGGTGGGTTGGGGGGGGGGAAAACGAGTTAGAATGCCATTTCCCCCAGCTTTGTTATGGTGAGGTGATAGCGGGAAACGGGAAAGGGTGGTAGGGCATTTGGTTCAGAGTCGACCAGAGGAGATGGAAGGTTTTATGGTTTTTAGTTTAGGGGTTTCGGGCCCCCAGTACTAAATTTATGGGAGGAAATTTTTTAAAATAATATCGGTGGTAAGTGTCAGATGCGGGGACAAACCCCTTTTTCATTAATCCTCTATTTTTCACAAAATTAAATTTTTTTCGTTTCGTAAAAAAAAAATTATTTAATAGTTTTAATTTAATTGGGGATCAGGGGAAGAAAGAAGGTAGGAGGGTGGGCGGTGCAAAATGTTTAAAAAAAAAAGAAAAAGAGGGTGTAAAAAGGAATTATTTCATTAAAGGGGTTTAAATTAAATAAAATTTTCCTTTCCCCCATTATATATTTTTTGCTTTTTCAAAAGGGGGAAGTCCGAAAAATTTTGGGATTTCCCCCCCCAAGGAATTTAAAAGGGGGTTTTTATAAATTCTATGGAAATGGGGGTTGGGAGTTCGTGAAAGGAAAAAAAAGGGGAAAAAGGTTTAAAAGGGTCGAATTGGCCCAAAAAATTTTGGGTTTTGGACAGAAGTAAAGGGGGGTTGGGGAAGGACAAGGAAAAATTGGGCCCAGGAATATGTGTAGGAAAATTTGGGGGGAACTGAAAGTTTTTTAGCAGTAGAAAAGGGGGGAAAAAAGGGGGTTGAACAAAATTAAAGGGGGGGGGTTTGGGAAAAAAGAAAGGAAGAAAAAATTGAAAAAAAACAAAAAAAAAGGGGGGGTTTTTTTAAAAAAAAAAAAAAAAAAAGGGGGCGCCCCTAAAAAACTTTAAAATTTTTTTTTTTTGGGTTTTCCCCTTTTAAAATTGGGGGGGAAAAGGTTTAAAATTTTCCCTTTGGGGGGGGGATTAAAATTGGGTTTTTGGGGAAAATTTTTTGGGGGTTTTTTAAAATTTGGGGGAGGGGGGGGGGGGTTTTTTTAAAAGGGGGGTTTTTGGGGCATTTTTTTTGGGGTTGTAAAAGGGGGAAAGGGGGGAAAAATGGAAAACTTTTGGAAAAGGAACAAAAAAAAAAATTTTTTTAGGAAAGGCCCCCCTTAAGAGGGGGAAAGAAAAGTTTTGGGGAAGGGGGGGTGGGGATAAAAGAAGGGGGGGGAAAAAAAAGGGAGTTGGGGGAAAAAGGGGTGGTTTGGGGGGGAAAGGGCGGGGAGGGGGGTTTTTAAGGGAGGGAATAAATTAATTTTCAAAAAGCCCGGGGGGGAAAAGGGGGGAAAAAAAGGGGGGAAAAAAGGGGTGTAAAAGGTTTTGGTAAAATTTTTGGGGGTTGGCTTAATTGGGGGGAAAATGGACCGGGGGCCTTTTTGGGATTTAAAAAAGGGGGGAGGCCCCCCCTTAGAAAAGATTTAAATATTAAGGGGGGGGTTTTTTAGGAAGGGTAAGGGGGGGGGAAAAGGGGAAAAAAAAAGGGGGGGGGAAAAAAGGGGTGGGGGGGGGAAAAAATTTAAAGAAAAGAGGGGACAAAAAAAGGGGGGGGAAAAAAAGGGGGAAAGGGGAACAAGGGAAAAAAAAGGGTTAAAAAAATTTTCTAAACTAAAAGGGGGAGAAAAAAAAAAGGGAAAATTTTGGAAAAAAAATTTTTTAAGGTAAAGGTGATTAAGGTTTTGTTCTTTTATTTTGGAAAGAAAAAAAGGGAAAAAAATGGAGAAGGAATTTTTGAAATTTGGGGTTGGAAGGGGTTTGGAAGAGCCTTTGGGGTTTCCAAAGGGGGGTTTCCCAGCCCCCGCGATTTGGGGCAAAAAGGAAATCCTTTTTGGGATTTTAAAAAAGGGGTTGGCGGTGAATTTTAAAAGGGAAGGTTTGGGGGGAAAAAAGGGGA
Organism: Penaeus monodon; assembly: GCF_015228065.2. NCBI lineage: Eukaryota > Metazoa > Arthropoda > Malacostraca > Decapoda > Penaeidae > Penaeus > Penaeus monodon. The sequence goes on along the minus strand of NW_023656819.1, from coordinate 96 downwards.
AAAGGAATGGTTTTGGGGGGGGAAAAGGAGTGGTTGCTTTAAGGGTTTGAACCGAATTTTTTTGGGGTTGGGGGGGGGGGGGGGGAAAGGGGGGTG
>NW_023656818.1:0-28638 GCF_015228065.2 Penaeus monodon | reverse complement strand
TCCTCCCTCTCTCCTCTCTCTTCTCTTCCTCTCTCTGCCCGTGCTCATAACCAGATTGTTCCGCGGCCGTGTCTCTGCCGCGTGTTTTCCCTCAGGGCGATCCACAAAAAAAGCCTCGACCTTGGTGCAACTCCTTCCCCCCACGACGCCCCAACAGCCGATGGGAGGAGGAGGAAAAGGAGTGAAAAGGGGGAAAAGGAAGAAGGGCGAAGCTAGGAAAGATGAGGAAAGGGGGGGAAGAGAAAATGAGGTGAGTGGAGAGAGAATGAGGGAGGAGGCTTCGCACTCGAAAACTTTTTGAATCTACTATCTGATCTATTTATCTTCAATATTTCAAAACATCCTCCCCATCCCCCCCCCCCCCCCGGTGCCGGAAAAAATTAGCCAGGGAACAAAACCCAACGAATCGCGCAGAGACCAAAGGGCGACTTCGTCGGGGGGCCCCGGGGCACGGGGGGGGGGGGGGGCCAGGTAGTGGCCCCGTGGTGGTGTGTGTTTTGTTAGTGACCCCCCAATACTGCAAGCAGAACAAAACTTAATTATGGTTTTTTAAATAACTAAAATTCCCCCGCTGCCACCAGAACTAAATGTCTCGACGATCAGGGAGTCGGGTGTTGTGCCTCTGGAGGTTTTTACAGTACTTGGGGAAATCATGCAAATCCACCTCGAATTATTAGGATTTATTTGCAATCGAACAAAACACAAAAAAGGAAAAAACCGTGGCCGAAACGAGTACAAGCACGGGGCCGTAACAAGTAAAATAAAACAAACACATGAACGTTAAAACAAACACATAAACGTTAAAAAAACAAACACATGAAACTTAAAAAAAAACACTGAAACGTTAAAAAAACACATAAAAACTTTAAAAACAAAAAAACACATGAAACTTAAAAAAAACACTTTTAAACTTTAAAAACAAACACTTAAACATTAAAACAAGACGTAAAAAACACACTCACACGCATCACACACCCCCAATGACAGGGGGACGCATGACATCAAACTCGGCAAAAAAAATTCGCTAAGCTAGCTCCTACCAAAGGGGAAACTAACCATATATTTGGGTTGTGACGGAGTCCCGGGAATGCGGGGTCGGCCTTGCGAGCCTACGGGGTCAACGGTACTAACCTGCGTGCGGAGGTACAGGGGCCGGGCGGGTGGGGAAGCCAAGGTGCTGTAAACGTCTCCCCCCAAACCCGGGTCTCTCCTTTTTTTTTTTTTTTGGGCTAAAACCAGCGGCTTTGGGGCCAAAGGGTTATTAAGCCAAGGTCCTATTTATTTTGTCAATCAGTAAGGTCAAAAGTTTTTTTCCCTTAGAAAAGTGATTACTTTACTTATTTTTTTTTTTCATCTTTTTGAAAAAGATTGAGATTGAAAATTCAGTTTTTTATTTCAAAAAATAATTTTTTATTTTAAATTCTATTTTTATTTATTTTGGGGAAAATTGTTAAAATGTGTCCTTTTGTGAGGTTGGTTGGCACTCTAGGCACTTGGAGGGAATTTCTTCTCAAAAAGGGGATAGGTGTGTTAATCTGGTGGCTTCCCCCTAAGAGGGGCCAACACCACCTCCCCCCTTCTTGCTTTTCTATAAGCTGTGCCCCACTTTTTTTTTGTGGTTTGTGTTTTGTTTTTTTTGTAGGTTGGTCCACTCAATTTGCCACAGGAGATGATTTTTGCTTTTATAAGGACAAAACCCTGGATCTGTAGGACTATGCAAGGTCCAGACACCATTACCCCGGCAAATTTTTGTCCCCTGCTCTTCCCATGGTACCAGAGGGGCCCTGGTCCCCATATTTCTTATTGATTTATTGGCACCATGTGCTTACAAATTATTTACCCAGAAGTTCATTTTTGGTGGTTTTCTAATGTTTTAAATGGCTTTAAGTGAACTTAAGAATCGAAAAAATTACTATTCTATCGTGGGTCGTCGATAGTGAAAAATAAAATGGCTTTATAAATGGCAAAAAGTTCAGCAAAAAAGATCGATGTATGATTCGGCAGTCTGAACTTTTTTTTTTTTTTCGCCCGACCATACCCCCACCCACCACTCTCTTTCTTGGGCGTGGTATATATATAAAAAAAAGGGAGATGTTTAACAAGGATCTCTCTGAACCTCGGGCGTCCTCCACCCCCGGCGCCATGGCCTTGGCTTGGAACCGGCTTCCATAAGAAAAATTGGGGGTTTCCCATGGCGCTATGTTTGCTGAACCAGGGATCGTGGTAGAGAGTCTAAAACCACTTCTCGACGGGTGGGGGAGCCCCTCGTGGAAAAGGGCCAAATGCCACTATTGCCATTAGGGGGGCTGGGGTCTCGAGCCCCCTTTTGGGCATAGCTAAAGGCTAACTGGCCGCTCTAGTCGGAGGGGGGGTACTCCCGACTCCACCTAAAGCCGCTCGTCCGAGTGCACTTCAGGGCTCCAAAAAACCAAACGCAAACAGGCGTTCTGCACCCACCAACCCTTTTTCAAACTTGTTCTCGTGCCAAACCATACACATTGCCCCATATCTACTTTAAAAACCTAATCGGGCTTTAATCCCTTTTCAAAGCTGTCTATCACTCCCCATTTACTCCCAGAATGCACTTTAAAAAATTTAGTGCTCTTTGACATTTTATTGCCATGGGGGTTTTTCCCCTTTTGTCTACTATAAAAATGTGACCTAAAATTTAGCAGAATTTTGAATGGTATTGGGTGGTTGTCTAGAGTTAGCCATGTTCGGCTTCCTCCACGTAAAAAATTACCCCAATCTTTTTCTAAGGGAAAACTTAAAAACCCCTGGGGGCCCCAGTTAGAATCATACCCAGTCCCAAATTGGGATGCGATTTGCTAAATTCTCATTATTGCGGGAAATGCCATAATACAAAATCATCACGTACAGTGAGTATTTAAGTTTCCCGGGGGGAACTGGAAAGATGTCTTGATAAACATAGAAAAATGTTGGGAAAGACACTTCCTTTGTGGGACCCCGTTTGCTGGAAAAAAATCCAAAAAGTGATTTTGGTCAGAAAATAATTTGACGAAAAACGTTCTGTCAGAATAAAAATTTTGAATAAAAAAAAGGCAAGTTTCCACTAACCCAAAAAGCATAAAGTTTTCTGAGTGGGCCATATCCCCAGTCATGTCGTAGGCTTTTTCTATATCTAAAAAATACTAAAATAAAAAAATCTTTTTTGGAAAGGGCCTTTTGAATATGACTGTCCACTTTCTAGCTGACGGAGTTTGGCGTCCCTTGCGGAAGCCGCACGGTCGTCAACTAGTAAATTACTAAATTTAGAAAATGCAATAGCCTACTGTTAAAAATTCTTCCATGCCTTTTGCATAAGCAACTTTCCAACGCAATTGGGGGGTAGGAATGGCAAGTCGGGGATTCCCCCCCTACTTTAAATAGGGGAATGATGTGGGCGAAGTCCTGATTTGGGAAAAAATGTGGTTTTTCCAAATTTCATTGTACCTTCTACAACTTAATCATGTCATCATGTTTAAAGATGCTTCTCATCTCATATCAAATCTCATCGGGGGCCGGGGGATGTTCCTCAAAAGGCTTCTGGGGCTCGGACGCTCATCCATTGAAATCTTTATTGAAATCAAAGTCATCTCCTGTGGAAAAGTGAATTGGTTGCCACTCAGCCTCTTCCTTGGTGGCGGGAGGGGGATGGTAATTCTGAGCTGCTTGTTGAGAGAACTGCCTGCGAGTGCTTAGCAATGTCTCTAGGCGAGTCGAAATTGTTACCCTCTTCTATGATGTTTTTAAATTTTGAAAGTTTTTTTTTTCCTTTTTAATTTTTTAATGTGGACCAAACTCTGATGTTTTTGTATTGCTATTGATTTGTGGGAACAAAGCTCCCCAGGATCTCTTTTTTCTTATTACCTACAGCCCTGCTCTTGCTAGTTTGTAATTGAAAAAGTTCTCATTTGTGATGTTATTTTTGAAAAGCCTGTGGCCTTATTGCGTCGGCACAGCCCCCCGGGGCAATCTGGTGTCCCCATGGAACCTATGCTTAATGCTATCTGTCAAATTTTTAGGAATGGATACAATGCTGCTTCTATAACAATTCTGAAATTGTTTTTTTATCACCCAATGGTTTCTCCAACAAGTTCGAGCTTGACGTCCTTGGAAGGCACCCAGTTGCTCGTTTTACTTTAAATTTGGGAGCTAAGGCTTTCCCTCACTGCGTCGCATAAATTTTTAAATCAAAATGGAAGATGATCGTTTCCCCAACGAGTCGTCAAGGGTGTGCCCGGGCCCCTTGGCTGCTTTGTAAGAACCAGTGATAATTCAAAAAGCTCAAATTACCGGTATTATCGTCCCCCCGCGTCGGACTACCATCATTCAAAGGACTGGTCAGACTCTTAGGCAACTTAACTACTTGCTCCCCTCTCCATCCCCCAGGGAACCCCTTTAACGTATATGAGCTTTAAAATCAGCTAAATTACTTTTTTTTGTGCAGACGTTCCTGAAGAGCAAAAGCTCATCATAGGCTTCACTGCATCAGGGGGACAAAAAAGTGAAATATAGCCAGATCGTGCCATTTTTTTTTTATTTTTGCATGCAAAAACTCCAAAGTAAATCAATGTCATTCTGTAAAAGGGAGGTTTTTGGTGGATTAATGGCGCTCCCCCTCCACCCCTACCCTCCGACCCTTCCGCATACAAAAAATGGTATTTTCCTCTTTAAAACCCTCGTTAGGACAGGTGGTTTAAGTGCGTTTTTTGGGGAAAACTATAATATCGGAGCATAGGACGAGCTAAAAATTTTAAGGTCATTTACTTTAGATCAAGCTTCGACAGTTCCTTATATAATGGTCGACCGAAGATTACTTTTATGGGGTTTGGAAGTCCCTTTGTCCACCATTTTTTTTTTTCTTTTTTTTAGGGGGGGAAAACGCCTCCCTCCCTCGCCCCCCGGGGACCTCTCTGGGGATGGTTTGGAGACAAACCTCCGTCCTCCCCCTGGGGGGGGAGACGACTGACGATTGCATCTGCTTCTCTCACAGAAACCGATCGCGACCAGCAAGTCCTCACGGGAGTAGCCCGGCGGGAAGGTGCGCTCCGACGTGATTCAGTATCTCCTCCTTATGATTTTTTTAACTGGGTTGATGCAGCTTTGATAAACCAATTTGGTCGGTTGATATACTTTAATATTTAATTCTTTAACGGTCTGTTTAATTTTCAGAAAATTTCTTTACCCTTTACCCAAACTGTTGACGACTTTATTTGCACTAGGGGGGTGTGAGTTACGCTTCAGCTAGGAAGTATGGGGTTTTTGTGTGTAAAATTTTCCACTTTCCTCTTAGCTTCAGTATAACTAATTTCATGCTTTCTCATATATGCTAATCCTGGGTTTTCCTTCTTCGGATGCTACCCTCGCAGATCCTGCTGATGGGGCCCTCCACAATTACACTTTGGAAATCGGGCTAGTACTTAATGGTGTCAGGGGCTTCAGCACATTTACGCATACAATTTCTCGAGTCTTTTAAATACATCTTAATGAGGTGTGCCAAATTTTTGGCATTATTAAAATCATTGGTTTTTGGATAAAAGGGGTCTTATTTGAACCGTTCATAACCGATGTTTTTTAACTCTGGGTTTTTGTTTAAAGAAAAGAAAAAAACCAGTCCATTTTTTTCGTTCGCACTTTCCCCGCCCCTTTTTGGGTCAACAATGAACGTCCACTAGTCTTGGCCTTCTGCTCTCAAAAATTTCCTTTTCTTTCCATCGTCCTAAAATCCCTTTTTAAAAGATTACCCCCTTTTTACAGGTTTTTGGGGCCCAAATGGGAATGTTTATTTTAACTCGAAGATCATGAATTTGCGTCGCTTAAGTAAACCCTTTAAATCTGGAGTTGATTTTTTTAACCAAAGGGGGTTTTCCATCTCGCTTTTTTTGGAAAAAATAAAAATCCCCGTCCACTTGACCATCAAGGACCTTTTTGAGAAAAAGGGGGTTCATGTTCAAAACGTTTGTTTTTTCTTTCACCATTTCATTCGCGCCCTTTACTTTCCCGGGTGGGGATTTTAAAAAGTGGTCTTTCTTTTTGGGGTGTTAGGGGGGGTTCCGTTGTTCGGGGTCGGTTTTGTAAAGGAGTGGTCATGATCGCCCCTCCCCTTGAGGAGGAAAAGGGGTCCGGGAGTCTTCATTCGGGGCATCGGACCGGTCCACCCCTTTCCCCTAAAAAATCGTTCCCTAAAGGATTTGAAAACTCTTGAAAACCTAACCATAGTTTAAAAGAGAGAGAAATCAGTATTTCGCCCTCTACCCCCCAGGGGAAAAGCCGGTTGCGTTCTCCAGTCCCCCAAAGAGAGGATCGCTTTATGTGGAGGCCCTTTTCCTTCCGCCAACTTTCCCTAGTGCAAAGGGACGTAGTGGGGTCCCCACCCCCCAGGCGAATCGGGGCCCCAAGGGTACTCCGGTGGGCTCGGGGATGTCCTAAAAAAGGAAATTTTAAAAATGGAGAAAAAGTGTCCCCAAAGGACCCCCCAGACTACTGGCCCCCCTACCCAGGGTCAATGCCCGTAAGGGCTACCCTGGTGTAGAAGGACTGGGGGTCTGGGTGGGGGCTGACTACTCCTACTGTAGCCTCGTGTAAACCTCAAAACAAAGACTGAAGGTGCTGGCAAAGCACAATAATGTTCTTAATTACAGGATTTTCTTTACTTTAATTTACTTTAAAACAAACTCAAAAAAACAATGTAAAGTGAGACGGGGGCCCCCGGGCTCCGGGGTAGCTCTTGTGGCCGGACTTTAAATTTGTTGTTACTGCGTTAACAAGGTGTTTTGCTCATCAAAAGCTAAAACCAGTCCTCTCTCCTCTGCTTGCCCAAAAAAGTCCCGGAAAGTAAGGGAAGGGTTTCCCCCGAGCGTCTTAAAGATGGCCCAAGTCGGTCGTTCGGTATTTTTCACCGCTGCGGTCGCTCGTTCGCTCTTTTTCAAAGAAAAACCCTGCGGGCAGGGGGGTGCCAAAGGCATAGCGGGGGCACGGGGTGGGGCGTCGTGCCACAAAACCCCCCCCCCTTTCCAGACGGCTAGCCCCCCCGGGCTTGCCAAATCCCCTCCGGGGGCCGCGGAAGTCTTGTGGCCCAGCCATAACACATGAAAGGGCCCAGCCAATTTGGGGCTGCCCTGGGGGCTGCTTTTTGCATCGCTGGGAACGGAGGGAAGGGGAACCGGGGGGCACAGACGGGCGACGGTCGCTTCTGACCGCGCAAACAAGGGATACATAGATAAAGACTCCAAAACGCAGGAAGCCACAAAAACACGTGCTTATACGGTCCCCGGGAGCATCAAATACGGACACGAGGCTACGTTTCCCATGGGCATCCGTGAACAGGACGAACATGGGTTTCTACATCGGAGCGTCGTAGGCAGGATGGGCGTACAGCTACACAGCATCAAACAGGAACAGGCATAGGGGCGTCAAGCAATTGCATGCAGCTGGCCATACTGAAAAAATCTGGGGAAAAATCATAGGCATTGGGTCTGCCCCAAAACCTTGCCCCACCTCCATTCAAAACCCCCCGATACCCCCAAACCTTTCCCCACACAAAGCCAGCCCAGCTCCTCGTGCAGGCGACAAGAAACTCTCAAGTTTCATAAAAGCTCAAAAGATTAAAAATTTATGCAATCACACAATAAACAAAATCATAACCAGAAACATTAAAAAAAATAACCGGGGAAAAAATGTACAAAAAGAATGTGCAGAACAATGGCACAAACAAATGTGCATTACATGGAAAATAAACCCCTACGGACCGTAACCCCGATACAAAACTAGCAAAAGGCGGGCTGCAAAGCTTCAGGCGCCCTTCGGGCCCCAAGCAAAAACACATTGAGGGGGTCATCTGGATCAGGGTCCCCCATCTTGCATAGGCTGTCTACACCTTCGGGCTATAAGTTCAGCTCATTATTTTTTTAAAGGGTATAATTTGGTTCGGTGTCCCTGTGTTCCTTTAAATCTCACACTCTTACACATAAGATACAGACCTACTTTTTTTAATTTTCTCAGTGGCCCCAAGCATCTGGATGCCAGCCTGTACTATGCCTGGTGGTCTCTTGCGAAACACTAGCGTACCTTCTGTCATTCAGGGATCCCCTTTGGGTCCTCCGATCTACTCCTTCCATATTTTCTTCCCTTCCCCTTTGCGTACCTGTCACCGGGGGCGCCGGAGCAGCGTTAGTCCACCTGGCGTTTCCCGATCTCCCCATCGCGAGTATGGTGATTATCATGCCTACGGAAAGGTAAATGCCGGCCTGTGAGGAGATAGAGGGGCTAATTGTTAGGGACCTATGGACGCAGTGTTCAAGGCTAAACCACGAAAAATCAAGCGGGTATTCCGGGTGTTGGGGAATCTTCGAAAAAAACGTTTAAATTGCGGTTACACCTTTCAAACCATCCCATTAGACCCGGGGTTTTATAGGGGGGGGTATACCTTTCTTAGCCCCCCCATCAGACTACAAACCCCCCCTAAAATTTCGCCAGAAAATTTTCTGCCCCGTTTCGATATTAAAGGCGGGGGGGGCCAAAAGGTCGTAAAGTGACTTTCAGAGCGTCCCGAGGGTGTGGCATCTTTCGTGGGAAACAGGACCAACTGTAAATTGGTAATTCTCTACTATCGTCATCACATATCTGTCTCTTTTTTGTGCTGGCGGAAGGTCAAAAAGGTCGACAGATACCCTCTCAAAGGGTTTTTGCTTTGCAAGTGGCGTCGGGCGGGGGGTGCACGTCCCCCTCAACCAGCTTTACTTCCTCTGGCACGGGGACAACTTTGGACTACTCCTGCAAAATGATAAGGATTAGGGAAACCAAAAAAAAATCTTTTAGACGCTGAAGGGGGGAAAACACCGGTGACCCCGTACTGCTATTAGCACGATCTTTATTGCGCAGATCGGACATTAGGGGAAAAACAAACTGGCTCACGACCCAAAGGAAAATTGCGGGTATGGTACAATACTCCGTCTTTTTAGCTCGAACTCTCTAGAGCGCATGGACTTAGCTCGGGGTACCTTTGACCTTCCCGGGGAATCGATTAAAGGGGCCCCAAAAACATGGGATCTCTTAAATTTCATGGTTGAAAATGTTCAGGGTTTACGGCGGACAAATCATAGTGGCACGGCTCTTGACATATGTCGGGCACGTGATGTCGGCACCTGGCTTGTATACACCTTTCAATTGTAGACGCTATTTCGTGCCCAAATGACTTCTTGCTGACGTGTAGGACGCTTGAAAAAGTACGTTAGCGGACGGTGATCGGTGAAAACCCCGAAAGGTCTCCTGTAAAGTATGCGTTAAAGCCCTATCCCCTTTAACTCTGCAAGGGCCCCATCAGTTTTCAGGTACCTAACCCCCGGGGCCCTTTAGTTTTGCGGCTAAAATACCTACTGCAGGCGGTTTCCCCCTTTTTTTTTCCCCCGGCTGCATCAAACCGCGCCATCGCTATTTAGACGCTCCGTATGTATCTCAAAAGGCAAGTCAAAATCGGGCCTCGTAATACGGAGCAAATTAACGCTTGCTTTAGTTCTTGAAACGCTCGATTTGTTCTTCTCCCCACTAAACGGGAAAAGTCCTTACGGGTTAACGAGGGGCAAAGGCGACGCGATCGTGGCATAACTGGGTACGTGACGCCCGAAAAACCCCCTCGCACCTAAAAACCCCCTTAAACGTTACGAGGTGTGGGGATCTCCCCGATGGCCGTCACCTTATCGGGGGGCCCGGGGGCACGCGCACCCTAACGACGAAGCCCAACAACTTTAACTTTTTACGGCGAACTGGCATTTTTCACGTTCATTTTAAATCCCGCTTTTCCAAATCTTTAAGGTCTCGCAAGATCTCTTTCTGTTCATCAAGTTTGCGGAATAAACAAATACGTTAATCATGGCGTTTTTTCAGCCCGTACGGCATGCACGAAATGCCACAAGTATGTGCCATTGAAAGGCGGTCTTGGGGCTATCGGGCGGATTAGCTCGATCGCCATACGCAGATGCCATCGAGAAAAGAAAAAGCCCCGTTACTTCCTAACTCTCAAATTAAAAATTCCCAGCCGGGAACGGGGTAAGAAACTGAGGTCGTAACGGGGTTTAAACCCGGGAAAACGTGCAAAAAAGACAGAGTCTCCCCTTTTTTTTTTACTAGACAATGGGAGACATCCAAGGGGATGTCCCACGGGTCAAACACCTTGCTCTCAGCATCTTCTTGCACTCTTCCCCCTTTATCACCTGCTTAGCGGACTGTGGCACCTCCACTGGCGTGTTACCGTGGGGGCGGCGTCCCTTGGGTATAAAATTATGCCGGGAACGACACCTCTCCCTTTTCCTTCCGCCAAAAACGGGCTTAGAAGAGCAAAACAGCCTTAATTTCGCTTGTTGACGGGGACAGGTGATCTTGTTGTGTTCATTAATTACAACACCCCCCCGGCTCATTAAAAAAGGGGTAAATGAGGTCCACTGCCCCCCCCGTTGGTACGTTCGGGAAAGAGTGTATGTTGTAAGAAAAGATTCAAAGTTAGAAGGAATTGTGGAAAAGGGGCGCAGTGGGGTGCGTATGTAGTGTGTGAAGTGTGTTGTGCAAATGACCAATGCGGTAGGGGTTGAAATCCGGGAGAGGCTGTACAGATGCTTCTCATACTTGGGGTTTTTTATTGTTTTGGGCCCTTTAGCTTTTGAATGAATTGTTTTTTTGGCGTTATTCAGCCTTCCTTCTTACATAAGTCAGGGGCTTAATTCAAAAAAGGGATTATGATATTTTCTATTTATTTTGAAAACAGGGTAAAACAGGACAAACGAATACGCAAAAGTAAACAAACACTAAAACACAAAAGACAAAACGCATAAACAAAAAAAACGAGCAAACATTAAAAAAGGGAAACCCCTTCTCCCCACAATAAAACTTAATCACTTTCTCTATTCCAACCACCTATCTTGGGCCCCCCAAACCCCAGTCCACCGATCTGCCCTCTTTAAAGGGGCCGGGGCTTTTTCCTTTTCACCTTTGGGCCCGCGAACTGAGTTTGGTTCTAAAAAAAACTCCAAAAAAACTTGCATTTTACCTAAAATGTTTTTTGCATAAAAATTAAAATAACTTTTTAAAAGTTTTTCATAAAAAAAATAAAAGTTCCTTGAAACAAAAAAGAAAATAAGTAAAAAAAAACCCTTATGTACGGGAAATCGTTCATAAATTTTAAAAAAGTAGAAATTAAAAAATATAAAAAATAAAAAGAAATATTTATAAAAAAGTTAAGATGAAATAATAATGGGTAAAAAAAGATTTAAAAATTTTTTCAAAAATTTATCTTCTGAGTGGGGGTCTCATTTCCCAAAGGGTTTGTCAAAACACGATTAAAAATGTTATTAAAATACTAAAATATTAAAACATACTAAAATAAAAAACTAACACCAAAAATAAACTAAAAATAAGGCGGGTGCGAGGGCCCCGCAGGTGAGTCGCTCCAGGTGGGTTCCCCCCTTTTCTGTTTCGCAGCTTCCCCCCCCGTTGCGGGGATCCCCACCCCGGGGGGTAATAACAGGGGTTTAGGCAACCCCAGGGGGGGTACGAGGCTCGACACCCCGTGGAAAAGGAGGAAAGCCGCCCTTTTCCCCCCCCAAAGGGGGGGACGAAAAAAATGTAGGGGACCGGGGGACGTACCAGGCGGGCCACTACAAACTAACGAAATAAAGGGAACAGGAGAAACCGGGAAATTGCTCGCATTTACGTCTAGTAGCAAAAGTGAGCAGATTCCGCTTCTGCATCATGACCTCTACTCTGGACAAAACCTCCCGCACGCAGTCTTACTTTCGTTCAGTTTTCGTTTTCTGCCCCCAAAAGTGATGGTCTTTTCTTAGCTCTCACGTCGAACGGGGGCCCATATAGAGTCTATGTTACCCGCTAATTAGCACGCAATTCAGGAACTTGTAAGTGTGCACAGAGGCTAAAACAAAACTGCCCGACTGAGGCGGAAAGGGTTTTCGTGCCTTCACTCTTGCAAAGGGATCCGGCGGCTTTTTATAAAATCCCCCCTTGCATCAAGATTAGGGCGGGTATTAAATGCCCCATTAATTTTGACGCGCGTAGAACGGAGCGCCGTAAAAGGGAACGGGTGGCGTTCGTCTCGAGACGTAAGAAAAACTCGCTGGTTTGTACGATGACAGAGGGGAACGAAAAACCGCTAAAAAATCGCCCTAAAAGGACGTCCCTGGGGAAAGGACAACGAGCTTGTCACGATAATCTAGAACCGTACGCAGACGCGGGAAGACGACGCAGGTCCCCCTCCTCTAAGGTCCAGCAAACCCCTTGACACCAACTAGTTGCGTGCCCTGCGCGCAAGGTCTTACGTTTTATTGACCTCATACTGAATCTTTAATGGTGATGCAGCACTACCCGTTCAACAAAACATTGCGATCCCCCCCACCAATAGAAGGTTACAGTGGGACGGCCGGGAAAACTTACCGTTACTACCACGATTTCCCGCACTGCGGCGGCTGGTCGACAGGGGGCCTCTTCGTGGTTCGGCCCCGGAAACACGGGGTTCGACTCCCGGCCCGGTAGAAAGGGAAAATCAAACCCACGGTGGTCGTGGCGACGACATTTTCCAACACACGGGCCCGGGGGTTTTTTCCTGCAATCTATGTCGAATGACCCCACCCGGTGGTAAAATATGGGACGATGCTTCATGTAAATGGGGCGAAAAGCGACGGGGAATCGGGGGGACGTGTTTCACGGGGAAGGGGTGCGAGCCGCCCTGGACTGAACAACTTATTGACTTTTGCAAAAATCTCGTGCAGTGGGAAGTCCTCCACGCTACTAATAGGTCGGGGGCAAATCCGACGGGAGCCCGCTAAAAAAACACCCTGATTAAAGCGCTGGACTCCTATCTCAATTGATATTCCCCCACTCCCAAGTACACAAAACCCTTTTGATTTCGGAAGGAAATCCTGTGTGTCGACCATGTTTTAAGGTTTTTCCCCCCCTTAAATTTTTAAAAAACTGAACTATTGCGGTCCAAAGAAATTTTTTCGCAACAAAGACTTAAAATGCGCCAGAAGAGATCACCCCCAAATGCCCGGGGAAATTTATGATTAAAACCGCATACCTTTTCAAAACGTTCGGGCTAATCTGTTCTAGTGTTATCAGCGTCATCGGGCGTAAAGACTCGAGTCGACGCAAACCACGTCTCCAGTCCTGACTCCGCGCGAGAGCGCATTGCCGGACGGGCTTTTGAAATACGTAGGGGATCCCGATCGACCCTTTACCTTAACTTGCGGGAACCCTAGATAGTAGGGACCGGACCACTCCGGGACGATCATTAGCGAATTCGGAATTGCTTCTACGGGTACAAATTTTGATCAAGGACGACCCATCGTCACGCTGATCTATGTTCTTTAATTAAGCCTCCTTGACAATTACTTCCCGTTTAAATACGAGTCTGGGTTCCAAAAGGCGCTAAAATTTTCGGTTTGGGCGGATCAAACCCTTTTTTCAGTTTTTTCATTCCATCATACGCTTCATTTATCCTTCACGCCTTCATTCCTACCTGCAAAGCAAATCTCTCATACTCATCCGCGTCTCTTTCAATCCCTTTGACACAGCTCATAACCCCCCCGCAGCACCCATGTTTCAGAACCCTACTTTCATACATCAATTCTTTCAACCCCCATGCACTCCGACTACCACACGCGCCCCCCAGCATCTCCATAAAACCTACCTTCTGGCGGGCCTGTTGACCGTCAGCGACCCCATGACTGAATCATGATCTCTCACTAATTCCTTTTTTACGCGCGTCCTCACATCCATGGCGACAAACCCCCACTAGTGACTTTGAGGTTTTCCGTTACGTAATGCAGCCTCTTATCGTCAAAAGACTTCACTGATTACTAAAAATTAATCGACGGAACACAAATTTCACTATAAAGCCACTTTTTCGAGCAGAGGTGACGCGGCTTCGGGGTATAAACGCACGCAAAAAATAAAGCTTCATTACACTTTACGTTAAATAAAAAAAATACTCGCTTGCGTTTTTCACACGGAAAGTTGCTTACCCGCAAAAAAAATACACATACAAACATACATCATATAAAAATACCAAAATGCACCAATGTGTGATGCCTGCACACCTTTTCTGCTTACCCTAATGGGCGGACAAGTACCACAGACAAGTAGCGTATAATAAGTAAATACTTATTAGCGGGGTTTACATGTAAAGAGCGGGCGAGAAGGGGTGTTCTTAACAATGCAATACCTAGCCTGACTACGGTCCTAAAATCTAAAAATTGGACGTGTTACTAATAAAAGGGTTTAGTAATTTTGAAATTAAAAAGGTGTCACTAAAACCCCCGCGTAGGCACCTTATTTTTTTTTGCTACGTAGTGACTCCCAAAACTACGAAGCGAACTAACTATAATTATGGTTTTAAATAAATTAAAAAATTTCCCCCTGCCCCAAAGAGACTGAATGTCTCGCGTCAGGGGTCTGGGGTTGTGCTTCTGGAGGGTTTTTCATCTTGGGAATCATGCAAATCCCCGTCGAAATTTTTAGGGGTTTATTTCGCAAGTCGAACAAAAACATAAAAGGAACAAAAACGTGGCACGAAAAAAAGTAACAAAGCCGTGGGACGTAACAAGTAAAGTAAAACACAAAAACCCTGAAACGTTAAACAAACACATGAAACTTAAAACAACACTGAACGTTAAAACAAAAACTGAAACTTAAAACAAACCTGAAAAAGTTTTAAAACAAACACTGAAAAGTTAAAAAAAAACAAAAACATGAACGTTAAAAAAAACAAAAACTAAAAGTTAAAAACAAAAAAAACATTAAAAATTAAAAAAACACATTAACATTAAAAAACCGCGGTAAAACACACCGTCACACGCAAACACCTACACAATGCAGTAAAGGGACGCATGACATCAAATCGGCACAAACCTTCCTAAGCTGCTAACCACGCAAAAGGGAAAAATACCTTATATTTTGTTGTGAGGAGTACCGGAATGCGGGGTCGGACTTGCGAGCACTACGGGTCAACGGCAAACCTCGTGCGGAGGGACAGCGGCCGGGGGGTGGGAGCCAAGGTGCTGTAACGTCTCCCCCCCAAATCCCCGCGTCTCTCTCTGCTTGACCAAAAGTCCGTGAAGGTTTGACGGAAGGTTCCCCGAGCGTCTTGAAGATGGCCCAAATCGGTCGTTCGGGATTTTTACCCTCGCTCGCTCGCTCGTTCGCTCGTTCGTAGAAAACCCGGGGGGATGGGGGTGCCGAAGGGATAGCGTGGCCAGTGGGGGCGTCGTGCCCCACTGTGTTGTTGTTCACAGGATATGCGTCGCGCGCACACACACACACACACACACACACACACACACACACACACCACAACACACACACACACACACCACACACACACACACACACACACACACCCCACACACAAAAACCACATACAAACAAACAGAAAAAAAAAGAAACATTACCCAAGACCTAAAATGATTGATTATTTATGAGAGGGAGAGAAAAAAACAACACCCAACCATACGATCTTCAAAACGGGTTTGGGAGAGAGCGGAATCACGAGGAGTGACAAAGGCAAATTTAAAAGATAAAGGGGGGACAAGACCCTAAAAGGCCGCCATTAGCGTCCGACGGAGGCAGGCGAAAGGGCAGCCGGGGGGGGGGTTTATGAAGAGAGAGAGACAGACTTACAAACCCGTGTCCTCTTTGTTTTTCTCCCTTTTCCTTTTCTCCTCGTCTCTTCTTTGTCCCCTAAAGAGTTTGAAAGCGCGCGCCCACGCACAACCCCACCCCCCCACAAAATACACACACACACTCCACACACACACACACCACACAACACAACACACACACACACACACACAACAAATTCTACCCACAGTCAAATGCTTTATTTAAAGTATGTAAGTTTGTGCATATATTTGTCGAGATAATTAAAAATTAAATTAAAAATTTTGTCGCGTCTTAATTGGCTCAGTCCCCGTCTAATTGGCCCAGCCCTTTGTTACTAAACTTTTCGTTGTGTTTTTTTTACTTTTTTGCAAAGAAACATGGACGACATTAGGACCCCCTGCGCAAGACAAACATTCGCCTCAATGGATTAAAAAAATGTTGTATGCGTCCCCTGTCCGTGTGGGAGAGGCACGCTGATAAAAAACACGGGGACGTAGATGTATAGATGATGGGTATTAATCGTGGATAAAGGGAGATAAAAAGATTGCTATTTAATACCGAACAGATAGATAGATAGTAGATGCAGATGGGAGATAGACAGATACTGAAAAGGGAAGAGAAAACAGATGGAAAAACATAAAGAGATAAAATAGAATGAAACACTGTGGGCCCGCAACACGCGTCAATTTCCGCCAGTGCTGCTGCCGTGGGGCCCGATGATGACAATTCAAGGAACCCCCCCCCCGTTTTTTATTTTTTGATTTTTTCTGCCATTTCTTTTGTTCGGCGAGAGTAATTTTTGGCTTTTTTAACGTAACCTTCACTCAGATAGGAATTCACGCAAAACCTGTAAGGATGTGGCCCTTTGAGACCCTAAATTTCTGTGATCATCTGCACTCGTTTGAAAGAGTAAAAGCCTTTCGAAAGATGTGATACATGAGCATTTTGTAATAGATATGGGAAAACTGTTTCAAAGTCATTATTGAGTGGACACATATTCACAATAGTTCAGTCTTATGAAATGTCACTATGATGATACGTATCAGGAAAGCCAAAGCCAATGATGGACATTAATCGAGGGAAAAATGTTTTGTTTTAATATTATAAATATATATTATATATATAAATAAAATTATATATATTTTATATATAATATATATATATATGTATATAATACCTATGTAGTGTATATGTATGTGTAATGTTGTGTATTGTTGGTTGTATGTTGTGTGTGGTGTGTGTGTGTTTTGGGGGGGGGGGGTGTGTGTGTGGGGTGTGTGGGTGTGTCTGTTTTGGTGTGTGTTGTGTGTGTGTGTGTGTGTCTGTGTGTGTAATTTCTTTGATGTATGTATTTCTGACGAAGATACAATCAAAACCAGTCAAATAATCTCTTGATTTGAAATATTATTCTCAATCATACCTTTTATACATACATAAAATAATATTATTATATATATATAATATATATATAATATATATATATATATATATACATGTATATATACAAATTGTCATATAAGTTACGTATATGTATATCTTCTATCTGTCTATCTATCTATCTTATAAAAAAAAAAATATTATTATATATATAAAATTATATATATTAAAAAAAATATATATATATTTTTTAAATATATGTGTTTTATATATATATAATATATATATATATATATATTTTATATATATAATATATAATTATATATATATATATTATATATATATACGTATTATGTATATATATATAATATATATTATATTTATTATATAAAATTTATATATATATATTTATATATATAACTATTATGGTGTCTATATAATTTATATTATATATATATATATTATAAATATAGATAATAGATGCAGATAGATAAAAATACATATACGTATCAGTTATGTACATTTGTATATAACTGTTATATAATATATATATTTTTATATTATATAATATATATATATATAATTTATATATATATGTATGTATAAAGGTATATTGAAAATTTAAATATTTTCACAAAAAAGAGATTATTTGACCTTTTTTCGATGTATTTTCGTCAAAATACATACTCAAGAAATTACACACCCGAAAACCACACACACACACACATACACACATACCACAGCACCACACACACAACACACACACACACACACCCCCAAAACACACACAACACCAACACATACCACACCACCATACAACACATTAAATCCCTTACACTACAAGGTATTAATACATATATATATTATATATATAAAATTTATATATATATATATTTTTATATATATATATATATATAATATAAAAAAAATATTTCCTCGATGTAATGTCTTTTTGGCTTTTGGCATCCTGATACGTCACCCATCATAGTGACATATTCTAAGATGAACTATTGTAAATCATGTGCCCACTAAATAATGACATAAAAAAGTATTCATATCATTAAAAAATGCTTCATGTATCACATTTTTTCGAAAGGTTTTTCCCTTTTTAAAACGGTGCGATGATCACAGCAATTCGGTCTCATAATGTGCCACTCTTTACGGTTTTTTGCGTGTATTCCTATTTAGTGAAGGTTCTGTATAAAAAGCCCAGAATTACTCTCGGCCGAACAAAAAGAAAGGCAGAAATAATAGAAAATAAAAAACGGGGGAGGGTTCCCTTAATTGTCATCATCGCGCCCTCGGCAGCAGCACTGGCGGAAATTGACGTGTGTTTTTCTGTGCAAGTGTTTATCTCTCATCTTACTCTTTATTGTTCTTCCATCTGTCCCTTTTTCACCTTTTTTGTATCTGTCTATCTGCCTATCTGTCCCTTTTTCTATCATCATCTGGCCGTATATATATATAGCAAACTCTTTTTTCCTCCTTTTATCCCTCGCTTATATCCATCTATCTAACATCTACGTGCCCCTGTGTTTATTTTGCGGCCTCTCCTCACACGGGCAGGGGGACTGCTACATACATGTGTTTAATCCATTAAGTGCGTGCTTGCTTGCGCGGAGGTCCGTAAATTTGTCCATGTTTCTTTTTTAAAAAAAGAAAAAAACCACGAAAATTTAGTAACGAAGGCTCGGCAATTTGCAGGGGCTGAGCCAAATTTAAAACCGACTAAATTTTAAATTTTAATTTTAAATTTTCTCGACGAATATATCACAAATTACATACGTGTAAATAAACGCATTTTACTGTAGGTAGAAAATTTTGTGTGTGTGTGTGTGTGTGTGTGTGTGTGTGTTGTTGTGTGTGTGTGATGTGTGTTGTATGTTGGGTGGGTGTGTGCGTGTGCTGTGCGGCGCGTTAAAAACTTTTAGGGGCAAGAAAGCGAGGAGAAAAAGAATGGGAGGAAACAAGGGGAACGGTTGTAAGCCTTCCTCTCTCTCTCACTCACACCCCCCCGGCTGACCTTCGCCTCCCCTCCGTCGGCGCTAATGGGGGCCCTTTTTACGGCGTCTCTGTCCCCCCTTTTGTCTCTTAATTGCCTTCTGTCACTCCCCCCTGATTCCGCTCTCTGCCAACCGTTTTCAAAGACCCCGTTGGTTGCGTGTGTTGTTTTTTTTCTCCCTCTCAAAAATAATCAATCTTTTCTAGTTTTGGGGGTAATGTTCTTTTATTTTTTCTGTTTTTTTGTATGTGTGTGTTTTTGTGTGTGTGTGTGTTTGTGTGTGTGTTTGTGTGTGTGGTGTGTGTGTGTGTGTGTGTGGTGTTGTGGTGTGTGCGCGCGCACGCATACCTTGAACACACACCACTTAGTGGCCGACGCCACCCTGTCCCACGCTATGCCTTCGGCACCCCCTCCCGCAGGGTTTTTCTATCAAACGAGCGACGAGCGAGCGAGCGAGTGAACTACCAAACCCCGACTTGGGCCCTTCAAGACCTCGGGAACCTTCCGTCTCCCTTCAGGTCTTTTTGGTCAAGGAGAGAGCGCAGACTTCGGAGGAGACGTTGACAGCACCTTGGCTTCCTCACCCGCCGGCCGTTTGTACCCCCGCACGCAGGTTATGTACCGTTGACCCTATGTGCTCGCAGTCCGACCTCCGCATTCCGGTACTCCGTCAAACCAAAGTAGTAAGGTTTTTTTTTCCCTTTTTGCGTAGGTTAGCTACTTAGCAAAGTGTTTGTGCCGATTTTGATTCATGGCCCGTACTGTCATTGTGTGTGTGATGCGTGTGACGTGTCGTGTTTTCCTCTGGTTTTAATTTTTAAATGGTTTGTTTTATTTTTAAATGTTTTTTGTTTAACGTTTCATGTTTTTTGTTTGTTTTAACTTTTCAGTGTTTGTTTGTTTTAACTTTTTCATGTGTTTTTTTTAACGTTTCATGTGTTTTTTTTAAACTTTTTATGTGTTTTTTTTAACTTTCCCTGTTTTTTGTTTTTAACGTTTCTGTGTTTTTTTTAACGTTTCATGTGTTTTGTTTTTTTATTTTTTACTTTTTTTCGTCCACGGGCTTTTTACTCGTTACGTCCCACGTGTTTGTTCCTTTTTTAGTGTTTTTTTTCGACTTGCGTAAATAATCCTAAAATTCACGGGGGATTTGCATGATTCCTAAATACTGATAAAGCCCCCGAAGCAACACCAACTCCTGATCGTCGAGACATTCAGTCTCGTGGGGGCAGCGGGAATTTATAGTTTTTTTAAAAACCAAATTATAGTTATTTCTGCTTCGTAGTATTGGGAGTCACTACGTAGCAAACAAAAAATGGTGCCTACGCGGTGGGATTTAGTGACCCCTTTTTTAAATTCCTAATTCTGAACCTTTTTAGTACACACCGTCCAATTTTTAGTATGTTCCGGACCGTAGTCGGGCGTAGGTTTGTCTTTTTTAATGCTCCCCAAACCTTCTCGCCCGCTCGTTACTTAACCCCGCTAAAAAGTACTTACTTATTTAGTCTACTTGTCTGTGTGTACTTGCCCCCCCATTCGGTAAGCAGAAAAGGTGTGCGCGCATCACACATTGGTCTTTTTTGTGTTTTTTATATGATGTATTTTTTATTGTGTATTTTTTTTGCGGGAAACGCAACTTTCCCCGTGTGATAAACGAAAGCGATGTATTTGTTACTTAACGAAAATGTGTTAATGTAAGCGTTATTTATTGCGTGCGTTTATATCGCCGAATGCCGTCCCCTCTGCTCGAGAAAGTGCTATAGTGTACTTGTGTTCCGTCGTTAAATTTTAGTAATCAGTGAAATTGTCCTTTTGACGTAGCGGGCATGCCATTACGTAAGGGAAAAACCTACAAAGATCACTAGTGGCGGTGTCCCATGGATGTGGTGACGCGCGTAAAAAAGGAATTAGTGATGAAGTCATGTTTCAGTCATGAGTCTGCTGACGGTCCAACAATCCGCCGAAGAGTAGGGTTTATGGATGAGCTGGGGCGCGGGGGTGGTACGTCGCGTGCATGGGGCAAAAAATTGAGTATGAAGTAGTGGTTCGAACCTAGGTGCTCGGGAGGACTGTATGAGCTGTGCTCAAAGGATTGAAGAGACGCGGATGAGTAAAGAGAGAGTTGCCGGCAGGGAGGAATGAAGCGCTGAAGGGATGAAAGAAGCGATATGGAATGAAAAACTGAAAGAAATTGATCCCCAAACCGAAACTATCGCGCCTTTTGGAAGCCCTGATCGATTAACACGGAATAATTGTCAAAGGGGGCTTAAAAAGAAAATAGCATCACGTGAGATACGGTCGTCCTTGATCCAAATTTTAGCCGACAGTCTTCCGAAATTTGCTAATGATCGTCCGAGTGGGCCTGCGTCCCTACTATCTATGGGTTTCCTCGCAATTAAGGTCAAGGTCGATCGGGATCATACCTATTTCGAAACCCTCCGGCAATGACCTCCCGCGGAGTCGGGGGCTGGGATGGCTGCGTCGACTCGCTCGTTACGCCCGTGACGCTGATAACACTAAATCAATTGCCCCAACGTATTGCAAAGGTCTGCGGATTTTAAACATCAATTCCCCGGGATTTGAGGTGATCTCTTCTTTGGTCCATTTTAAGTCTTTTTTGCGAAAAATTTTGTGGTACCGCTAATAGTTCAGATTTCTTTTTCAATTTACAGAGGAAAACCTTAAAACTGGTCAGCACCCAGGATTTTCCCTTTTGAAATCGAAGGGGTTTTTGGGCTTGGGAGTGGGGAAAACTCAATTGAGATAGGGGGACCAGTCCGCTTTTTAAACAGGCTGTTTTTTTTTAGCGGGCTCCCGTCGATTTTTCCACCTATTTGTAGCCGAGGACCCTTGCCACTGCACAGATTGTTGCAAAAAAAAACAAAAAGTTTTTCATGTCCAGGGCGGGTCGCACTCCTTCCCGTGAAAACGTCGCCCGATTCCCGTCGCGTGACCCGTTACATGAGCATCTGTGCCATATTATTACCACCCTGCGTCGGGGCATTCCAGTAGATTGTCAGGAAAAAACCCCGGCCCGTGTGTTGGGAAGTCGTCGCCACGACCACCGTAGGGTTTTTGTCCCTTTCAAACCCGGGGCCGGGGGGTCGAAGCCTCGTTTTTACCTGGCCGAACGACGAAGAGGCACGCCCTGTCGACCGCCCCGCTCGCGGGAAACGTGGTAGTAACGGTAAAGGTTTTCACCGGCCGTCCCACTGAACCTTTCGTATTGGTGGGAGGGATCTGCAATGCTTTTTTTGACACGGTAGTGCTGCATCACTCATTAAAGATTCGTCATGGGTCACAAAGTAATGACTCTGCGCGCAGGGCCGTCAAATAGTTGGGTCCCCCGGGGGTTTTCTGGACACTCAGAGGAGGGGACCTGACGTCAGTCTCCTCCCTCTGCGTCGGGTTTATGATTTTTTCGTGACAAGCTCGTGTCCATTCCCGGTGCGTCCTGTTAGGCGTCGATTTTTTAGACGGTTTTTTTGTTCTCCCTCGCTCGTCACGAAACCCAGCGATCTTTCTTATCCAGACGAAACCCCACCCGTTACCCTTTACGGACGCTCCGTCTCTACGCGTCGTCGTAATTAATGCGGCAGTAATACCCCAAAATAATCTTGATGCAAGCGGACTTTTAAAAGCCGCCGGATCCCATTTTCAAAGGGGGAAGCGCACGCAACCTTTCCGCCTCAGTCTGGGAGATTTGTCTTTGCCTCTGTAGCACACTTACAATTCCTGACAGTGACGTGCTAAATTTGCGGGAAATAGATCTATACTCGTGCCCCGTTCGTCGTGAGACTCAGATAAAACCATACTGTTGGGGAGTTAACGAACTGAAAGAAAAGTAAGAAATGCGTGCGGGCAGCGTTTTTGTCCAGAGAGAGGTCTTGATCAGAAACGGGAAACTGCTCCTTGCCCACCGTAGACGTAAATGACAGCAACTTCCGGATTCCCCCCTTTTTTCCTTACCTTCGTTTGATTTTAGTGGCCCCCCGTGTACGTCCCCTCGGTCCCCCCTATTTTTTCGCTCCCCCTTTTCGAGATAAGGGGGCGTTCCCTCGTTCCCGGAGGGGGCCCCCAGCCTCGTACGCCCCTAGGTTGCCCAAAGCCCCTGTTTTTTATCCCCCGGGGGGGAGGGTGCCCGTCAAAGTGAGGAGCTGCGGGAACAGAAAACGGGAACCCCCTGGAGCACTCACCTCGCGGCCCCGCACCCGTCCTTTTTGTTTTATGCTTTACTTTGGTGTTGCTTTTTTTTTTAGTAGTTTTAATATTTTAGTATGTTTTAAAACTTTTACCGTGTTTTGACGAACCTTGGGAAAAAGGGCCACCACTCAAAAAAGAAATTTTCAAAGAAACTTTTAATCTTTTTTTACCTCTTATTATTTCATCTTAACTTTTTTATGAATATTTTTTCATTTTTTATTTTTTTTATTTTTATATTTCTCATTTTTACAAATTTATGAACGATCTTCCATGTACTAATGGTTCTTTTTTTTCTTATTTACTATTTTGTTTCAAAGGAACTTTTTTTTCTTTTTTAAATAACTTTTTAAAAATTATTTTAATTTTTCAAAGAACATTTTAGTGTACAATGCAAGTTTTTTTTTGGGAAATTTTTTTTGAACCAACTCAGTTTCGCGGCCGAGGGGACAAGGAAAAGTCCCCCCCCCCCTTTAAAAGGGGAATCGGGGTGACTGTGGTTGTGGTGCCCAATAGTGGTCTCGGCATGGGAATAGTGATTAATTTTTATAGTGAGAAAGGGGGTTCTCGTTTTAATTTTTGTCTCGTTTTTTTATTGTTTTATGCTTTTTTTTGTTTTTTGTGTTTTAGTGTTTTTTTACTGTGCTGTTTTCTTTTTGCCCTTTTTTATCCTTGTTTTAAAAAATAAATAGATAATTCTAAACCTTTTGAAAAGCCCCGACTCTTGTAAAAAGGGAAGGTGAAAAACCCCTAAAACATATTCTTTTCAAAAGCAAAAGCCAAAAAATAAAAAACCCAAAAAGTTAGATAAGCATCTGTACCGCCTTCCTGGGGTTTTCAACCACCCCACCTCACTTCGGCTCATTTGCAAAACTACGCTTCACACACATCATCGCACACCACTGTCGCCCCTTTCCAAAATTTCCCCTCTAACATTGCTCTCTTCTTACAACATACCTCGTTCCCGAACGCCAATCGGGTGGGGGCAGTGACCTCTTTCCCCCTTTTTAATGAGCCGGGGGGATGTGTAATTATGAACAAAACAAGACACTGTCCCCCGCTCAACAAGCAAAACTTAAGGCTGTGTTCCCTTTTCCATAATCCGTGTTTGGGAAAGGGAAAAAGTGATGTAGGTTCGCCCCCGGGCATATTCATTATATCCCCACGGTGACGCCGCGCCAGGGTAACCCCGGGGAGGGCCACAGTCCGCTAGCGGTGATCAAGGAAGAGTGAAAGAAGATGCTCGGAGAAGGTGATTGACCGTCGACATCACCTGGATTCCCCATTGCCTATAAAGAAAAAGGACGACTCTGTACTTTTTTGCATCGTTTCCGTGCTTTAAAACCCCTTTTACGACCTCAGATTCGTCCCCGTTACGCGCATGGGGAATAATTGACGTTTTGGGAAAGTAACGGGGATTTTCTGTTTCGATGCGCGATCTGCGTACTGGTCGATCGGCTGAATCCGCCGATAGACCCAAGCCGCCTTTTCAGATGGACATACTTGTGGAAATTTCGTCGCATGCCGTACGGCTAAGCAGCGCTGTTAAACGTAGTTGTTTATTTCCCAACTTTATAAACATCCAAAAAATCTTGACGGACCTTAAAGTTCTGGAAAATGCGGGTTTTTAAAATGACGTGAAAATGCCTTTCGCCGAATAATTTAAAGTTGTTGGGCTTCGTCTTTAGGGTGACGCGTGCCCCCCTGCCCCCGATAAAGGTGGGGGCCATCTCGGGACCCCCACACCTCTACGTTAAGGAGGTTTTTATTCGAGGGGGTTTTCGGGCGTCCGTCCCATTATGCCACGACGCTCGCCGTTGACCTCTTTAAACCCGTAGGACGTCCTTTTACGGGGGGAGAGAACAGAATCAAAGCGTTTCAAGAACTAAAGAAAGCGTTAATTTCTGCTCCGATATTACGCGGGCCCGATTTTACTTCCCTTTTTGAGATACATACGGATGCGCTAAAGTCGATCGGCGCGTGTTTGATGCAGCGCAAAAAAGGAAAACCCCCTGCATAGCGTAATTTTAGCCGAACTCAAGGGACCCGAGGTTGGTCTCTGCAAATGTGCCCGGGCCCTTGCAGTAGTTTTAAGGGGAAACGGGTTTTTAAAGCAACGTTTACAGGAAACCCTTTTGGGTATTCACCCATCACCGTCCGCTAACGTACATTTCAGCGTCCCACACCTCAGCAAAATGTCACGTTTTGGGGTCCGAAAATAGCTCGTACAATTGCAAAGGGCGTATCAACCCCGGGGCCCCACATCACGTGCCCGAATATTTCAAAGCCGTCGCCCCTATTTATTTGTCCCCCGTAAAACCCCGACATTTTCGAACCCTGCAAATTTAAAAGGGTCCCATGTGTGGACTTAATCGGTTCCTGGAAGGGCAAAAGGGGCCCCGAGCTAAGATCCATGCTGCTCTAGACGAGTTCGGCTCAAAGCGGAGTATTGTACCATATCCGCAATCTTTCCCTCTGGTTCGTGGCCGCTTTTCCTTCCCCCTATGTCCGATCTGCTGCAATGAAAATCGTGCATAATGCAGTACGAGGGCATCCCGGGGGTATTCCGCACCTTCCAGCGTCTAAAAGATTTTTATTGGTTTTCCCTAATTCCTTATCATTTTTTCAGGAGTATGTCCAAAGTTTTTCCGACGTGCCAGAGACGTAAAGCTGTGTTGAGGGACTGCACCCCCCGCCGCGACGCCACTTTTCAAAGCAACCGTTTTTAAGGGTATCTGTGACCTTGTTGACCTTTCCCCCAGCACAAAAAAGAGACAGATATGTGATGAGATATAACGAAATTTCCCAAATTTTTCCATTGGTCCTTTGCCCACGAAAAATGCACAACCGTCGCGGACGCTCTGATAAGTCACTTCACACCCTCTTTGGGCCCCCCAACACTTTAAATCTGATAACGGGACAGAAAATTTCTGGCGAATATTTTAGGAGTTTGTAGTCTGATGGGGGCAAGACAAGGGAAAACCACCCCATATAACCCGGCTCTAAAGGGATGGGGAAAATTCCCGTATTAGCGTTATGCAAGATTCCCCTAACACCCGGGAAAACCCGCCTTGATTTGTGCCTAGCCTTGAACACTGCGTTCCATGTCCGTTTTAAAAATTAGCCCCTCTATCTCCCCACAGGGCCGGGATTGTACCTTTCCGTAGGCTACAATCACCAACTCCATGGGGGATCGGGAAACGCCAGGGGGCCTTTAAACGCTGCTCGCGACGCCGCGGTACAGGTACGCAAAGGGTAAGGGAAAAAAATATGGAAGAAGATCGGAGGACCAAGGCGATCCCTAATTGACAGAGGGACCTATGTTACGCAAAGACCCCAGGGTTTGTACCGGGCTGGCATCCCGATGGCTTGGTCCCCTGAGAATAATTAAGAAAAAAGGTCCTGTATCTTTTGTGGGAAGGATTCGCCCGATTACGGACACAGGGGCCCGTAACCAATTATACCCTTTTAAAAAATAAATAATGAGCGGGAAATTATATGCCCAAGGTGTAGATCAGCCTATGCAAAATGAGGCTGACCCTGATCCAATGCCCCTTTAATTGTTGTTGCTTGGCCCTTGTAGGTCGCCTGAAAACTTTGCAGCCACCTTAGCTATTAGTATCGGAGTTATCGGTCCCTAGGGGTTTATTTTTCCCTGTTATGCACATTTTTTTGTGCCTATTTCTTTTCCTTCTTCGTACATTTTTTTACTGTGTTATTATTTTTAATGTTTTCTGTGTTATGTATTTTTGTTTATTGTGTATTGCATAAATTTATATATCTTTTAGAGCTTTTATGCAAGCTTGGGGGCATTTTTTACTTGTCGCCTGAAACGATGGACGCTTGGTGCGGGCTTTGTGTGGGGGAAAGGTTTTGGAGTATCGGGAGTTATGAATGCGAGGTAGAGCCAGGTTTGTCTGACCTAATGCCTATGATTATCCCCAGATCTTTGCAGTATGGCCAGTCTGCATGCAATTGCTTGACGCCCTATGCCCTTTTCCTGTCTTGATGCTCGTGTAGCTGTACGCCCATCCTGCCTACTGACGCTTCCGATTAGAACCACATGTTGCTCCTGTTTTCAGGATACCATGAGAGCGTATTGCCTCTGTCTATTTATCTCAGGTTACCGTATAACACGTGTAGTGGAACTTCCTTGCTGTTCTTGAGTCTTATCTATGAAATCCGTCTATTATGTTTGCGGTCAAAAAAAGCGAATTCGCCGTCTGTGCCACCCAGTTTCCGCTTCCTTCCGTTACCAGCGATGCATACTGCAGTCTCTAGCAGCCATCTTGTGGCCGTTGCATGTTTTAGGTGGGCACAAGACTTCAACGTCGGCCTCTGTTAGGATTCCGCAAGCCGGGGGCTACCTCTAAGGGGCGGTTGTTAGTGGCATCACGCCCCACATGTGCCACGCTATGCCTTCGCACCCCAGATCCCCAGGGTTTTCTTTCGAACAGCGAACGAGCGAGCGACGAGTGAACTACCGACACGACCGACTTGGGCCATCTTCAAGACGCTCGGGGAACCTTCCGTTACCTTCAGGAAAACTTTTGGCAACAGTTATGGAGAGAGACTCGTGTTTCAGCTTTTTGATGAGCAAACACCTTGTTAACGCAGTAACAACAAATCAAAGTCCTTTTTGCCACAGAGTTACCCTGGAGCCCGGGGCCTCTCGTCTCACTTGACATTGTTGTTCCTGAGTTTGTTTAACGTAAATTAAAGTAAAGTAAATCCTGTAATTACAGAACATTATTGTCTTTGCAGCACCTTCAGTGCTTTGTTTTTGCAGGTGACACGAGGCTACAGTGGAGTAGTCAGCACCCCACCTCAGACCCGCAGCTCTCTTCTACACCAGGGTAGCCCTTACGGGCATTGACCCCTGGGTAGGGAGGCCCAGTAGTCTGGGGCGTCCTTTGGGCACACTTTTTCTCCATTTCTAAAATTTTCCTTTTCATGTGACTCCCTGAGCCTAACGGAGTACCCTTGGGACTCCCGTATTTCGCCTGGGGGGTGGGCACCGACTTACCGTCCTTCGCACTAGGCAATTTTCGGCGGTAAGGAAGTGTCCCCACATAACTCGATCCTCTCTGTGGTACTGGAACGCAACAGGCTTCCACTGGGGGTAGGACGAGAAATACTGATTTACTCTCTCTTAGCTATTGCTGTTAGGTTTAAAAGTTTTAACATCCCTTCAGGAAACGATTTTGAGCAAAGGGTCGGACTGGTCCGATCCAGATTGATCCCGCTACCCGCTGGGCCCCCGGGGGGGTAAACCCCAAGGAATTCAACTACCAAACCTTTCAAAAAAGAACCACTTTCAAACCCAAGGAAATTTAGTTCCAAAAATGGTAGAAAAATAATTTTTGAACTGACCCTTAAAAATTTAGGTGGACCGG